>NW_009952155.1:236012-246672 GCF_000747805.2 Chaetura pelagica | reverse complement strand
TGGAGGGATGGAAATGGAGGGATGCTTCTCAGGGATGCTCACACCAGGGTGGAGGGATGCTCAGATGGGATGCAGGGATGCTGGGATGGGCTGTAGGGATCCTAACAGAGGGATGGAGGGATGCTTCTCAGGGATGCTCACACCAGGGTGGAGGGATGCTCAGATGGGATGCAGGGATGCTGGGATGGGCTGTAGGGATCCTAACAGAGGGATGGAGGGATGCTTCTCAGGGATGCTCACACCAGGGTGGAGGGATGCTCAGATGGGATGCAGGGATGCTCACAGAGGGATGGAGGGAGGGTCTTTAGGGATGCTCAGACCAGGGTGGAGGGATGCTCAGATGGGATGCAGGGATGCTCACCCAGGGATGCAGAGATGCTCACATGAGGATGCAGGGATGCTCAGCTGAGGATGGAGGGATGCTCAGATGGGATGCAGGGATCCTTGCACAGGGATGCAGAGATGCTCCCATGAGGATGCAGGGATGCTCAGCTGAGGATGGAGGGATGCTCAGATGGGATGCAGGGATCCTTGCACAGGGATGGAAGGATGCTCACACAAAGGTACAGGGATCCTCATATGGGATAGAGGGATGTTCACACAGGGACAGAGGGACGGTCACACAAGGATGGAGGGATTCTCACATAGGGATGCAAAGATGCTGACATAGGGATGCAGGGATGATTACCTAGGGATTCAGGGATATCCTGCCCCAGGAACACTGGGAAGGAACAGCTCCTCCACTTTGCAACTCGGATTTACCCATCCCGGCAGCACTTTGCTTGGCAGTTCCCACCCACACGGGCACACAGGATCTGGCAACACCTGCACCACACCCTGAGCTTTTGTAGCCACAAGATGAGAAAATGAAGAAAATAAAGGAGGAAGAGGAAAATGAGGAGCTGTCAGGCTGCTTTGCATGGGCTGGGATGGGGAGATGGATGGGTATCCAGGAGGAAGGGCTGGAGCTGCTGGGATGGACTGGGCTGAGCATCACTGTGGTTCTGCTCAAATAATAGCTCAGCACAAATGAATTGCCAAGGCACAAATTAAATAATAATTAATATTATTAAAATCCCACGAGCACACAAAGCACGGGGGGGGAGGAGGGAAATGAAATAATGAGTGTTTTCTTATTTTCTGGATCAGATTTTCCTCCACAAATGGAAAGAACCATCTCCTGGGCAGCTTCAGCACAAGGGGGTTACCCCACCATTCCAGGCAGAGCTTGGGGCTGGGGGCACGTGCGTCCCACCACCAAACTGGCCACGGAGAAGGGGCGGGGGGGGAAGAGGCAGGAAAACAATTAGCCCTCATTAACAAATTGGCCCCTTGTCAGAGGGGAAACCTTTGGGCAGGGGACGGGGCTGCGGCAGCACCCGGGGAAGAGGCTCTGCCTCGTCCTTTGGGGTGATGCTCACCCCTATGGAGAGGTGCAGGATGATGCTGAGGGGGTACAACACTCCCACATCCCCCCAGCCACCCTTCACCAAATCACCAGCTTGATTCCTTACAGGAATCCCAGCAGAACCAGTTCCCACCTCACCCCCCCACCCCAGGCTCCGCAACCTCCTTCATTTCTCACTCCTCGACCCTTCCCTGCTCTTCAGGGACCCTCGGCCGCCCCCGAGGTTGGGGGGTCCGGGGGAGGGGGGGGCTGGTTTGTGACAGCAGGGCTGGTAGAGCCGCTGTGGAGGGGACAGTGACACTGAAGTCCCTGGGGAAGGCGCTGGCGGGGCCGGTAATTGAATCCCGACGCTTTGCAATGAGCCGGAGCCGGCGGGGGAGATGAAGTGAACTGGAAATGCCATTTCCTCCTCGTTCCAACACTTAAGTGCCCCCCACGCTCCTGCTCAGCTGCTGCTTGGCCCTTCTGCTCCTTTGCCCCGACCTTCCCCCCCTCCCGACGGGGGGGTCAGGCTGTCACAGCCCCCAAGGTCACCAGAGGAAATTAAACCCGGTGTCCCAAGGGCAGCTCAGCAGGGATATTGTATTGGGAGGGTTGGGAGGAGGAGGGGGGGGAGAACTCTCCTCCTGGTTTTGGGGCAAAAGAAAAGCATTTCAGGAGTGGCAGGAGCTGCTCTGTCCATCTCCATCCATCTCCATCCATCTCCATCCATCTCCATCCATCTCCATCCCCAGGGGATGAAGCTCCAACTCACCCTCCTGCCACCACTGACTCCCCAACATCCCAATTTTTCCTGCTCCCTAGAGTGTCCTAAAAGTGGATTTGGGTCAGTTTTTTCTTTCCCTCCACCCTTGATGCACCATCACTACCTGGTGATCCCCACCCAGACACTGCCTTGGCAATAAAAAAACCCCCAAAACCCACCCAAAAACCCTCCCTGCTCCACCAACCTTGCCAGGAACAGGAGGGAAAAGATGCTCAGCTCAGAACTTCCCTCCCTAGTCAAATATTTAATAATAAACTAAGCAGGGAAGCCAACTGTCTCCCTTGGATGTGGTTTGCATTTGGAAGTGAAGAGGATTTGTATTCCTATCCAAAAAATCTCACTCTCTTTCCAAACACCCCCCTCCCCCCCCACAACCTCCTTAATGTAGGTCTTGTTTTAATATCTCCCTCATGTCACACTCAATAAAACACAAATCACAGGGATGTGGCCCAACCAGCAGTGATGTCCACCCTTGTCACACTCCATTTGTCTCCAGCCACCCCCTCCCAAGGCTCCTGCCCCTCATCCCTCTGTCCATCACCACTCAAAAACCCCTTCCCTTCAGATTTGGAGTCAACACCTTCATTCCCACCCTCCTGCTTGGAAATCCACCCTAAAGACATTAAAATAGGAAGCTGAAACGAGGTGGGGGGGGGAAGGAAAAGTGCATCATTAATGCAGCCAGGGCTGGATCACAGAGCACAGCAATTACCCACTGGTGAAACACTGCAAAGCTGTGAAGAGCTTTCATTACCAGGGGTGCTCCAGGTCACTCACCTCTGCCCAATCTTACTCTAAAACAAGCATTTTCCTGCACCACAGATTCCAGCTTCATTTAAATCCCTAATTGCTTTGATTTCGGTACATATGGAGGCAGGGGGAACTTCATGACTGAGAAATCTATTAGTCAATAAGTTGGCTGCTTTTTCTAGATGTTATTTTTCACCTGGCCCTTTAGGCATTTTGCCCTCAATTGCTTCCCAAGCTGGGAGAGGGATGGAGATGTTGATTTCCATGATGGGTGTGATCTACCCCAGCTGCCCTGCTCTGCAATGATGTGCCCAGGTCACCCAAGGGGGAAGGGAATCAAGGAGTTGAGATGCTGCTTCTGCCTGGAAGACACAATTCCCAGCCCCTCACAAACCTACAGCCAAGATTTGATGGGTTTGCCTTGTTTCCCAGGTGCTGGGATACTGGGAGGCATGGGATGTCTGGTGAGAGGAGAAGGGGGGATGGATGGAAACTGGGAGAGGGAGATGGAGGTTGGAGATGAGGAGGGAATTCTTGGGTGTGAGGGTGGTGAGAGCCTGGCCCAGGTTGCCCAGGGAAGCTGTGGCTGCCCCATCCCTGGGGGTGTTGAAGGGCAGGTTGGATGGGGCTTGGAGCAGCCTGGGCTGCTGGGAGGTGTCCCTGCCCATGGCAGTTGGATCTGGATGATCTTTCAGGTCCTTCCAACCCAAACCAGTCTGTGATTCTACAATTCTCCTCTCCTCTGCATCCCCTCAAGACCAAACAGCCCTTTGGGGACAGAAGAAAAACACCCCTTATGCTTTTCTAACATCAATTCCTACAGAAACCGGGCGACTCCGCTCGGAATAGGTCAGAAAACTCCCTGCTGGAAGAGCTGCCACTTCCACCTCTGGAGAAAACCCCGGGTGAATCATGTCTGGTGGGGTTATCAGCTCCTCCCCGGGTGCTGGAAGAGACAAGAGACAATAGTCTATTGTCCTCCCAAAGGGTTCCTAGCCATCCCTGGCTCCAGGAGCTTCCAGGAGTGCATTAAACGCTGCGATTAAACCCCCGGCACGTGCGGCTCCGTCTCTTCTCCCGACTCTCCCAGGGGAAGAAGCTGCACGTGCAGGGAAAAGGGGGTTTGTTTTGGTGCTTTTATCTCCCTTTTTTTACCTTAGGAAACGCAGCTCCCTGAAAGTCAAACCCCAAGTGATTTGGGGGAATAGGCTGAGGAAAAGAGCTGGTGCTGCTGGGACAGATGCGGAGGGGCTGGAGGAGCCTGGAGGGCACTAAGGAAGGGTTTTCCCAGGGCTGGATTCCCACAGCAGGAGCTTGTACCCCCCCAAAAATAGCTTGAATCCTACCCTAAACAATGCTCATTTCATTTTCCTCCACACATTTCCATGTGGGCCCAGCCATGACCCAGCCCCCCCAAAATCAACCCCAAACCCCCTCCATGAGGTGCTGCCTCTGTTCCCTGTCCTGGCAGCACCTGCACCAAACCCTCAGCCACCCAAAACCCACCTGGGATTCCACCCCAAGCAGTGCTGCTGGAAGGCTGCTGGGGAGCAACACCCCAAAGCCCTTGGGAAACTGGAAAGGAGGGGAACAAAAGCCTGGTCAGCCCCAATTTTTGGGGTGGGGTTAGAACCCTGTTCTGCTTTTTAAGAGGGACACTTGGGATCCTGTTGCATCCCAGCCATGGGGTGATGGGAGGATGGGAGACTGGGAAGCTGCTCCAGCAGCTGGGAACCTCTTTGAACTGATTTCTCCTGGTTTCTTGCCTCCTCCTTTTCATTGCCAGACAAACATTTGCTGTTGCAATGATCAGGCAAAGATGATCAAGATGGGGGGTTTTTTTTTAGGGGGGGGGGGGGGGTGTTTTTGGGTCATATTTCCTCATTTAACACAGGAGAGAATAGTTTCCTGCACAGATTCCTGGGGATGTAAATGTAATTCCAAGGTGGGTTTTCTTTCTGGTGGGGTTTGGGTTGGTGATTTGGGGTCTTTTTTTGGTTCAATATACTGAGAGCAAAAAGAAAAGTGCCTTCCAGCAGCTCATCCGGGGGTGAAATAATCCACTCCACACTCAGATTATCAGCTAAAGGAGCATTTGCATTAGAATAGGCAAGAAGAGCTCCCAGGATGGAGCAAGATCCCTACACCAATGGCAACTGGTCCTCCCCCTGAACACAAACCCCCCCCCCCCCAAATGCAGCCCCCCCGCAGCCCCAGACCCAGCTGGCAGGGAACCTTCCTCAGGAAGGGGAACCTGGGATGGGTTTTCATCCTCATATGTTTCAATTTGGGGATAAGGGGGAAGGAAAAAGCAGAATGGGTCAGGGCAGCTCATCTTGAGCCACAGTGACAGATCCCTGGATGATCCCCATGGGTTCAGGTGATCCCCACGGATGGAAAAACCCTTTGCCCAGGGAAGCTGTGGCTGCCCCATCCCTGGGGGTGTTGAAGGGCAGGTTGGATGGGGCTTGGAGCAGCCTGGGCTGGTGGGAGGTGTCCCTGCCCATGCAGGGGGTTGGAACTGGATGAGCTTTCAGGTCCCTTCCAACCCAAACCATCCCATGATGATGATTCTATTAATTAACTCAGATTAGGAAAGAACAGCAGATCACAGCACACATGGAATGATGAGGGGGGGACAGGGGTGGCCTCAGGGGTGGCCTCAGGGCTGGAGTGTGGCCAAGCCAGCAGTGACCTGGGCTGGGTTTTACCTTCATTTCTGGGAGGAAAGGAGCAGAGATCACCCCTCCCAGCCCCTAGAAGGGTCCCATTGGGATCAGCACTGGATCCCTCCCAGCTCTGGGCTGCAAATGAGCTTTTCTCCAGGTTGGATGGGGCTTGGAGCAGCCTGGGCTGGTGGGAGGTGTCCCTGCCCATGCAGGGGGTTGGATCTGGATGATTTTCCAGGTCCCATCCCACCCAAACCATTCCATAATTCTATGTTCCCAGCTCAGCTTGAGGCCCCCCAGCAAATCCTGGAGCAGCAGCTGCATTCCAGTTGAAAAGAAGTCAAAAAACCAAAAAGAACTAGAGAGAAGGGACAAATCCTGCCCTGGGAGCAGCTGGGAATGGCTTGGGGAGCCTGGGGAGCCACCACAAACCCTGACTCTGCACCTTTCCCATGGCAGCTGTCAAAATGAAGCTGTAACCCTGAGAGGAGCCTCGTTAAAAATGTGCTGGTCCCCTTAGGCTACCAAGGGAGACGTGGGCCAATTAATGAGGATGTGACAGAGTTTACAGGGTGGGATCAGGTCCCTCTTCCCATCGGTGTGAACCTGAGAAGTGAGGGGGGGGAAAGGAGGGGAAGGGGAGGGAGGGCCAGGGGTTGGGGGAGAGCATGTGCCCTCACCAAAAGAGCAATCCTGTACTTGTCATAATTAATCAGAGGCTCGTTAGACCAGCAGAGGGTTCTCTGCCTCAGCAGGGGGGTGGGGGGGAGTGAATCCCTCCCCTCCTCGCCCCACTGGCTCCAGCATCCCTGGGATGCTCCCCACACAGGGCAGGGTTGGAAAACTCAGCCTCCCAGCTCTCCTGGCTGGATTTCTCCAGTTCAAAAGCAGGAAATGGAATTCCTTTGTCATTCCTCCCCTGGTTGTTTTTTTTTGCCTTGCTCCCATCTGGAAAGGAAGCTGCTCCCAGGGAGGAGCTGGAGCCACTGGCTCCCAGGTGTGACCAGGGTTTGTATCCCTAAAAATCCATGGAGCACCCACAGGGTCAAGAAATGGGAGTTTGGTACCTCCTGAAGGTGCAAACTCCAGCCTGGAAACACCCAGGAGTTAAACCCACTTCTGAAAACCCTGGAGCCACTGGCACCCTATACATGTAGCACCCTATACATGTAGCATCCCATACATGTAGCACCCTATAGTGAGGGGATGTTGGTTCATCCCTCTCCAACCCCCCCAGCAGCTCCTGGGGGGAGCAGGGTGCTATAGGGAAGCTATAGGGAGCAGGGAGCTTGGGGAAGCACTGAGAGGGTCCCCTTGGAGGTCACCCCCTCCATCTCAACCCCTAAAAACCCCCAAATCCAGCTCCAACCAATCCTGAACCAACCCCTCGAGCCCAAACAGCGATGAGGTTTGGGAACCAGTCCAAGCTCTGCAGCTCAGGCCCATCTCCAAATATCTCCCAACAAGTTTATTTATGGAAAACAAAATCAGTCCAAGACTTTCACAGCTCAGGAATATTTAATGCTATTTGGTGAGAAAGTATTTCCAGGGAGGAGGGAAGGCACAAGGCTCCCAGGCATCACACTGGGGACTGGGCTGGCACAGACCCACACCAGTCACCCTGGGAGCTTGGAACTGGTCTGACTGGATTAAATGCTTCCCTAATTTAGTTCCGAGCAATCCTGCTTAATTAATGAGGTCTGGAGGCAGAAAGCTGGGCTGGCTGCTCAGGTGAGTCGTGGGAAGAGCCAAAGGGGGGAGCATCACCCTTGGGTACCCCCCACAGCACCCACCCACTGCCTGGGGACCTGACCACAGACCTCTCCCCCTTTTCCACCCACCAGGAATGGGAAAGGCAAATTCCCAGCCTTGGGAAGAGAAGGAAAGGGTGGCAGAATGAGGGATAAACCAGAGGATGCTCAGATCAACCCCCCCCCCCCTCCCCAATCCCACCCTGCTCGATGCTGCTCCACACACAGAGGGTGACCAATCCACTTGTGGACCCCAAAAAAGGGTGGGAAAAGGGGGGGCAAACCTGTCCCCAAAGAGGCAGGACACACAACCCACAGCCTGCTGAGCCCCCCCTGATGCTGGGATCAGGGCACTGACAACGAGCTGCCTGCCAGGGCAGCCCCAAGGTGAAGGGCAGGTCAGACACAGCAGTGATGGGAGTCACTTTAATGGACACCTGCCACCTGATGGGGACCATTAACGTGTCCCCCTGCCCCTGCTGGCCACAAGATGAGCATCCCCAGCCTCACCTTGCCAAGAGAGACGGGGACACCAGCAGGGGGGGTAGAGAGAGGCCAGGGCAAGGCCTTGGCTTTTTACAAACAGCTCTAATATCCCTGGAAGACGTTTGGGAGTCAAGCCCAGGGTTGGAAATGTGTCTCCCATTATCCTGATGAGTCACTGGTGACTCAGTGACATTTCTGGAATGAAAAAGCTGTCGCTGGCCCAGCCCTTTGCTGCCCCACAACTTCTTTTTCATGCCCATTTCCCAGACCCATCACCCTGCTCAGGGACAGTCCCCTGGGATGGCAGGTGTTGCTTTCACACCACAAATCATCCTGGAGGTTGGTTGGGGGTTTATTTGTCCCCTCCATGTGGGAAAAACTAGGATCTGAGCCCAAATTTGCCATCTGGGCTGCAGAGCATCAGGGGGGTGTCCATTCAAGGAGGCAGGAGCAGCTCCAGGGATGGAAGGGGTTGGGTGGGATTTCCTGGAGTGTCCCAGTCAAACACAAACCCCTTCAAATGAAGCAACTTGTTGGGTGTTTCCAACTGGGAGGAAAACTTGGAGGGATGTTCAGAGGGTCCCAGGTGCTCAGAGGGGCTGGGAAGTTCAGAGGGGCTGGGATGCTCACAGGAGGGAATGCTTGGGAGCAAGGATGCTCAGGAGCTGGGATGCTCAGAAGATCTGGGATGCTCAGGGACTGGGATGCTCAGGGAATAAGATGCTCAGGCCCAAACAGCGATAGGGAATGGGATGCTCAGGCACTGGGATGCTCAGGGACTGGGATGTTCAGGGACTGGGATGCTCAGGGACTGGGATGCTCAGAAGATCTGGGATGCTCAGGGACTGGGATGTTCAGGGACTGGGATGCTGAGGAACTGGGATGCTCAGGGAATGGGATGCTCAGGCACTGGGATGCTCAGGCACTGGGATACTTGCAGGCAGGGATATTTAGGGTACCTGGGATGCTGAGGGGCTGGGATGCTCAAAGACTGGGCAGGCTGAGCCACATCCCCCAACACCCCCACCACCCCACACAGCAACCAAGCCCCCGGGAAGCCCAGCCAGGCAGGATCCAGCATCTCGGGGGGATCCATTCCCCAGGACTGGGGGGACTTTGGGAATCCCACAGCATCCCAGCTCAGTGCCAGGGCCCTCCCAGCACACCCCCAGCAGGTGACTTCCCAGCCACACGGTGCCCAGAGAACTCCAGGACAGACCAGAGCAGGAGCAGCCCCGTCCCCTCCCACCCCCTTTTCTTACTATGATGTCTGAGAAACGATGTCTCATTAATTTTTTTAGGCTGATTTAATCTCCTGGTGACAAGGGCTGCCTGGCTGGGGTACAACAGAGCTCTGGGCACCACCCAAAGAACCAGAGGAACCTCAAAAGAGGAGGAGGAGGAAGAGGAGGAAGCAGCAGCGACGCTGATTGACAGGGAATGAAAAGGAGCAGCCAAATTTCCTTGGAATGCTTTGAAATCCCAGGACCAGGGGGAGAATTGATGGCTCCTTGCCTGGGCTTTTACCTTTCCATCCTTATTTCATTCAGGGTTTGGAGGCTGCCATGGGGGGGGGGTTTGGGTTGAGTTGGGTTGATGGTGGTGGGGTTTTTTTCCTCTCCCTGGGTGGGGTGTTTTCATTTCCCTCCTGGGAAAGGGGTTGGTGGGGTTTGTTTTTTCCATACTGTGCTGAAAAGCAGCTGGATGTGCCAAGGAGAAGGGCACAGAGGAGGCAGGAGCCACTAACCCAACACTTTGGCCACCCTGGCTGAGAACAACCCTGAAGTGCTCTTGCCTTTTACAACCCGGATCATTAAAGGTTTGATAAGGAATTTTCCTGGGATAAAAAAAAAAAACAACCCAACCTGAGTCAGTCAGGGCTCCTGAGAGGGGTCCCTGTCCCATGTTTCTGGGAAAACATCCAGGCTGTGGTCACCCTAAGGGACAGGGCAGCTTTGCACATGATGTGCATCCCCCTGGGAACATCTCCCCTGTGGTCCCTGCCACTCCAGTGGCACCCGGGGTGACATTCCAGCAAGAGAAGCCAATAGGAAGTGGCAATAGGACTGGTTTTCCAAGCCTCCCTTCCTTTTCCAATGGGGAAAAGGTGCCAGGTTGGCAGGGCTGTGCTTGGGTCACCTTCCCCCTCTGCTGGCAGCTGAGCCCAGGCTGGCTCATCTCACGGGTGGCCCAGGAGAACTTGGAGCATCATCTCAAAGCTGGCCCAGGGCAACCAGTGACCCCCCAAATCCCTCTGCTCCCCAAATGCCAAGAGCAAATTCCTTCCTCCCAGCCAGAGATCCATAAGAATTCCCAGGGTTTTTCACTCCAGCTTGGAAGAAACCTGGCAAATCCATCGACTGCCTGTGCAACCTGTCCCTGGGGAAGAGGGAAATGTCCTGGGAACCAGGGGTTCCCAGAGGGATGGGATGAAGCCCAGCAGCTGCTGGGCAAACTGGAGGCAAAGCCCCAAGCAGTGACCAAATCCCAAGCCAAGGGATCAGAGTGTGGCCCCCACTTCCAGCCTGGATCATTGCCCTGGGAAAAGCAGCTGGGTCCAGCCAGAGCAGGAGGAATTAAGAGGAGTTGGAGAAGAGCAAAGCTCTGCCTTTTGTAAACCTGGGGGGTCCAACAACACAATCAGGGGGTGTCCCCACCCCCAGGCTCCTTTGGCACCAGCATCACCCTCCATCCCAGTTGCTTGTTTGCCTGGGAAGGGAAAGGGCAGGATCATGGGGGGGATGCAGGATTCCTGGGGGGATGCAGGATCTCTGGGGGGATAGAGAATTGTGGGGAGACACAGGGTCCCAGGGGGATACAAGGCTATGGG
>NW_009952155.1:232382-235937 GCF_000747805.2 Chaetura pelagica | reverse complement strand
GACACAGGGTCTGGGGGGGCTGCAGGATCATGGGGGGGACACAGGATCCCAGGGGTCTCCAGGATCCCTGGGGGTCTCCAGGATCTTTAGGGGGAGATACATGATCCCAGAGGGCTGCAGGATCCCAGAGGGATACAGAGTCACAGGGGGATACAGGATTATGGGGAGACACAGGGTCTGGGGGGGCTGCAGGATCATGGGGGGACAGAGGGTCCCAGGGGGACAGAGGGTCCCAGGGGGATACAGGATCATGGGGGGCTGCAGGATTGTGGGGGGACAGAGGGACCCAGGGTCATGGGGAGATACAGGATCATGTCCCTCTGTCCCCCCATGTCCCCTTGTGTGTGTGTCACCCCCCCAAAAAGAGCAGCCACCCCCAATGCTGCTTTGATCCCTTCATTCCCCACTTCCCATTCAGATCCCACCAGGAGCTGCTGGGATGGAGTGAGGAGTGAAAATAAAGAGCCCAAAGCTGGGATGGGAAAGGGAGAAGTTTTGTTGGATCTTCACCCCCCCCCCCCAAAAAAATCACCAACTCACCCAATCCCACCCCGGATCTGGCCCCTTTCCTTGAGACCCTGCAAACTCATCACAGCCCAGAGAGGGAGAAGAGACCTTTGGGGCTCATCCCTGGTGCTGAGGGAGTGTCAGCCCAGGGTGGAATGGGCACAAAAAGTTCCTGGGGGGGTGGGAACCCCCATAATATCCTCACTGGGCATCAGCCCCTGCAACTGGGGAGACCTCGCAGGGGGGAAACTCAGGATATAATTAGAATATAGTGTAATGTAATGTAATATAATATATTAATATAATGTAATGAATGGAATATAAGGAATATAAAAAATATAAGGAATATAAAAATAGAATATGAGGAATATAAGGAATAGAACATAAGGAATATAAAGAATATAAGGAATATAAATAATAGAATATAAGGAATATAAGGAATAGGATATAAGGAATATAAAGAAAATAAGGAATAGAATATAAGGAATATAAGGAATATGAGGAATAGAATATAAGGAATATGAGGAATATGAGGAATAGAATATAAGGAATATAAGGAATAGAATATAAGGAATATTCTTTATATTCCTTGTATTCCTTACATAAGGAATATAAGGAATAGAATATAAGGAATGTAAGAGAATGTAATACAATGTAATATAATGTATTATAAATATATATCAGATAAAAAATCTGACCTATTATTTGATCAGAGGCACCCCCAGAGAAACTGCAGCACTTTTCCCATCACACAACCCCCCCTTGGAATGAGGGAAAACCAGGGAATTTGTATCCAGGGAATTTGTATCCCCAGCACCAAAACCATCCCTTGGGATGGGGCAAGAAATCCACGTCAGGCCAGCAAGAGGGAATCTCAGGAAAATCCCAGTATCCAAAATAAAAGGGGAGGGGAAAAGCAAGGAGCAAGAAAAGAAGATGATTTCCAGTACAATGAAAATGTATTTTAGCAGAAAATGGGTCTTTGCTACCAAGAAAAGCAATAACCAGGGATCCAAAGCTCAGGGAGAATGAGTTATTAAATCAGAAGATGGATGGTTTGCACTGCAGGTAAGTGCTCCAGTCAGGAGGGGGAAAAATGGTCAGCAACTCACTCTTGGCCCCCAAAACACTTTCCTCCCCCCAAAACACTTTCCTCCCCCTCCTCCCTGGGTCCCCTAAAAAAATTCAGGAGGGGAAATTTTAATAGAAGTTAAAATAGAAGTGTTAATATATAGAAAAAGGGGGGTTTAGAGGAGTGTGTGGGGGGGGTTTTGGTGTTGTTGGGGTGGGGTTTTTTTCCCCTTTTTCTCCACTTCTTCCCCCACTTTTGAAAAAGAAAAACACCCAGAGGAAGAGGAAGAAAAATAAGGTTGAAGGGTGGGGAAGGAGGATGTAAATGAAGGTGGATTCTTATGTAGAACAGCAGTGCCTGGGCGACCTGGTGCCAGGGCTTGGGTTTGCATGAATCAATAGGTATGAAAAGCTTCAGGTTGCCAAGAACTCCCACGGCCCTGAAGGCAGAAGGTGATTCCCAAAGTCTGGAAGCAGCAGCAGCTTCCCTGGGTTCTCTGGGATCAAGTAATGGGAAGGCAGGGAAAAGCTTGAATAGGGTGCAAACCCCCCCCCCCCTTCCCCATCTCTCCAAGATATTTAGGCCAGGGGTGTCACCCACTGGTGACAGTGACAAATGTCACTCAGGATCAGGTCACCAAACTGCCCCCCCCAAAAAAAATCCCCTCTGCAAATATTTGTCCCCAGCTGAGACCCCAAGAGACATGGATGATGCTGGAAATCACCCCCTGCCTGGACTGGTTTCCAACACGTGGTGCTGGTCCTGGTGCCCACTGGGCAGGGACTTCCCGAGCATCAGCTCCTCCTGAACCTCTCCCAGGGACCCCCCCAACCCCATCCTGACCAGCCCCAACCCTAACCTGAGCATCCCACTCCCTCCCAGGCATCCCCAGATCCATCCTGAGCATCTCCAACCCCATCCTGACCATCCCAACGCCCCCCCCAGGCATCCCCAACTCTAACCTGAGCATCCCAAATCCCTCCCAAGCATCCCCAAATCCCTCCCAAACACCCCTAACCCCATCCTGACCATCCCAAAGCTCCCCTAAGCATCCCCCAACCCTAACCTGAGCATCCCAAGTCCCTTCCAAGCATCCACAAACCCCTCCCAAGCATCCCCAGCCCCATCCTGACCATCCCAACCCCCTCCTGGACCATCCCCAAATCCATCCCAAGCATCTCCAAATCCTTCCTGAGCATCCCCAACCCCATCCTGAGCATCCCAAATCCCTCCCAAGCACCTTCAAATCCCTCCCAGGCATCCCTAACCTCATCCTGATCATCCTCAACCCCATTCTGACCATCCCCTCCCCATCCTGACCATCCCAAATCACTCCCAAGCATTCCCATCCCGAGCCTTTCAAATCCCTTTCAAGCACCCCCAAATCCCTCCCTAGCATCCCCAAATCCCTCCCAAGCATCCCTAACCCCATCCTGACCATCCCAAACCCCTCCTGAGCATTTCCAACCCCATCCTGAGCATCCCAAATCCCTCCCAAGCCCCATCCTAAGTCTCCACATCCCCACCCTGAGTATCCCAAACCTCCCCCAATCATCCCCAACCCCATCCTGAGCATCCCCAACCCCATCCTGAGCATCTCAACCCCCTCCTGAGCATCCCCAACCCCATCCTGAGCATCTCAACCCCCTCCTGAGCATCCCCAACCCCATCCTGAGCATCTCAACCCCCTCCTGAGCATCCCCAACCCCATCCTGAGCATCTCAACCCCCTCCTGAGCATCCCCAACCCCATCCTGAGCATCTCAACCCCCTCCTGAGCATCCCCAACCCCATCCTGAGCATCTCAACCCCCTCCTGAGCATCCCCAACCCCATCCTGAGCATCTCAACCCCCTCCTGAGCATCCCCAACCCCATCCTGAGCATCTCAACCCCCTCCTGAGCATCCCCAACCCCATCCTGAGCATCTCAACCCCCTCCTGAGCATCCCCAACCCCATCCTGAGCAGCCCAAATCCA
>NW_009952155.1:223755-231928 GCF_000747805.2 Chaetura pelagica | reverse complement strand
CTAAAATAGTCCCCCTGGCTTGTATAACTGAGATATCCCCCCCTCCCCCAGCCCCTCCTCTCTGCTGGGGAAGAAGAAATTAAATATATATAAATATATATATATACAAGAGGGGGAAATTTCTCCCCCTGGATTGGCAGGAAGAAGCAGGAGAACCCAGGGCTGTGACAGCTCAGGAAGGAGCCCCCAAATTGGGAAGAATTACTCATTCCTGGGGAAAAAAAAATAAAAGGCTCCTGGCACTGGGGAAGATGCTGCAGGGGAGGAAGGTTCCCTGGGGGTGGTTGCTCCGGATGCTCCAGAGCCTGGGGGGGAGGTTTGTGATTCCCAATATGCCAGAGGTGATGGTTGGGAAAGGCAGGTGGGGTTGGAGGGCAGGACAGAGAAGGGTTTCCCTGTGGAAAAGGGACCCTGGGAGGGCTCCTTCTTGAGCTGCTGGATTTTATATCTCCCATCCCAGTGGCAAAATTAAACCCAGAGCAGGTTCTCAGTCACTGGGAAGGGATGGGGGATACTGGGATAATCCCCTGGGGGCTCCAGCAGGGTCAGGGTGTGTTTTCTGGACAAACATCTCTCCTGTTCAGCACTTTCCTCCTGGCTCTTCCCCCCTCCACCCAAGCCAAAGCCACCAGCACTTCCCAGCTTTGCATCCACAGCCTCAGCAGCTCCTCAGGTTGTCCCCCCAAAAATCACATCCCAGTCAGACCCACCAAAGTCCAGTTGTAGCCTCTGGCTACCAAGCCCCATGGGATAAAGCCCAATGAAGGGGAGAGAGAGGATGAGGAGGGTGCAAGGAAGCCCTGCCCAGCTCACCTCCTAATTAAAACATTCATTCAGACACCCCAAACCCCATTTCCAAGGCACAAGGGGCAGGAACATCAGGAGAAGCCTCTTCCTAGAAACTCCTGCCCACCCAAAATGCCTCTAATTCCTTAGGAGAAGGTCCAGGCAGGTCCTGGGGGGTGGTAGGAGCTGCAAGAAGTGAGACACCCCCCCTCAAACCTCATTGATCTGCCACCAACCGTGGTCTTGAACCTGACTTTGGCACCTGGCTCCACGTTTTGTGGAGGGCAGAAGTTCCTCAGGGTGTCCTCAAAGGTTGAAACAGAGAGTTTGGAAGGAGGGAAGAGCTGAACTTCTGCAGCCTTTTCTCAACTGTCCCTGCAGCTGAGGGCAGTGCAGGGCTGCTGCTGGCAGCCAGGGCACCCCAGGAAAACCCCAAACAGAGGGTGTGTGGGGGGGAAAATAACAAATGAGGTTATTTTCAAGAGATTCATTTGCTTCTACAACTCAACTTGGCTTTGCAAGTAACAAAATCACCCTGGTTTTTTACCCAGCGACGGGGGCGTCGCTGCAGCTTTCGGAGCCAAACCCAAGTGGTTCCAGAGGTGCCCTGTGCTGGCAGGGACTTGCCCATCCCAAGAAACTGGCACCACCAAAGATTCCTGACTCCTCAGCTAGTGCACAACCACCTGATTCCTGGGATATGCCCCCTGGGATTCCCACAGAGCCCATGGAACATCCCAGCTCCACACACACACACAGGAGCACCAGCTCCAAACTGGGTGATTCAACCCCAAGGAGACACCTGCAGAAGCAACACAATTATCTCTTGGAGTTATGCCTTGATGGATAGAAGTTTTAATTACCAAACCTTCTCATCCTCCCCCACACACCAAAAGAAAAAAAAATAATCAGTGTATTTTCTGGCATGTTTATTTAATAATAAAATCTGATCAAATTATATGTTAGTGGAGTAAATGTGGGTAAAGCAGGAGATGAGCTGAAGTCTGTTTTGTCACCAGAGCTGAAAATATTAGCTCCTTGGATCTCTCAGGGCTCCAAAGCAACTCTAGGAGGAGTGAAAGGCACATTGCATGGTACATCCAGCCCATACTGAGGGGGGTTGGGACCCCCAGGACCTCCTCAGGTGCCCCCTCCCCACTCACACAGGGCACTGGGGAGTGACAACCTCTGTTCCCACACACGTCCCCAACTCCTGATGTACCCCAAGAGAAGAGCAAGCACCAGCTGCCTTAATTGCCATAGACAAGGCTAAAGGGTGGCCCTGTCACCCATCAGGATCAGTTAGGGCTTGGGAAGCTCCCAATTCCCACAGGGAATGCTCAGCTCTGTGTTCATGTCACTCATCATTCCCTTTGGTCCTTCCCAGCCCTGGCTGGTTGATGGATCCCTGCTCTCCAGCTGCTGCCTCCCAGCCCCTGGCACCAGGATGGGGATGTCACCACAACCCAGGAGCATCTTCCTGCTCCCAAACCCTCCTGGGAACAGCTCCAACCTCGTGGAGACCAGCAAGCCACACATTCCACCCCAACACACAGACACCAAGAGGTCACTCTCCCCCCTCTCTTCCCATCACTCCTTCTCCAGCAGGGAATTTCCTCCCTCCCTCCCCTTATCTCCCCTCCTGGAAATTCACAACCAACCTGCTAATGAGTCTTTGTGAACCTTGTGCCTTCCTACCTCTAATTTTACAGCCTGTTAGGATGTGAGCTCTGTGGACAGGCTCACATTTGGTTTGGAATTATAGGCTGAGTGGCTGTTCTCTCCTATTATTGTGCTGTCAATCTTGTATTAGCACATTATAATATGGTACAGTGACTGCATCTGTTCTGTATATCACAAGTCCTAATTGTCATTTGTGGAATCACTTTGTCTTAGATGATTGTTAAGCAATTATTTCATCCCAAGCAGCTCCAACTTGGATTACTGGAAAGCGTGGAGGGGGATCAAAGCATCCCAAGGTTTTGCTGGGGAAAGAGGGACAAGTTGCTGGTCCATGGATGACAATGTGTAAGAAATGAGGAGAGATCTGATGAGCTGTGGGGTTCTTGCCAGCTCCCAAGTCCAGCTTTCTGCCCTGAGGGGAATGGTATTTGTCCAGGGTGGTTAAACGTCCAGCAAATGTTTTTTTGGAAAGAACCAGATGCAAAGTGACACTCCTGCCAAGTTTGCTCATGGGATGAGGTTCTCATGCTGTGTGGCACCAGCTGTCCTGCCTGTCCCCTGCTCCAGTGCTTCACAGAGTGGGCAGGGCTGGAAGGAGCTCTGGAGATCAGCCAGTCCAGGATCCCCTAGAGCAGGTCCTACAGGAATACATCCAGGAGGGGCTGGAAGGTCTCCAGGGATGGAGACTCCACAGCCTCCCTGGGCAGCCTGGCCCAGGGCTCTGCCACCCTCACAGCCAAGAAGGATTTTCTCCTCTTCAGGTCAAACCTCCTGGGCTCCAGTTTGTGCCCATGGCCCCTTGTCCTGGCCCTGGACACCCCTGAGCAGAGTCTGGTCCCCCCTCCTGCCACCCCCTGGAGATATTGATCAGCACTGAGGAGATCCCCCCTCAGGCTCCTCTTCTCCAGCTGAGCAGCCCCAGCTCTCCCAGCCTTTCCTCACAGCCAGATGCTCCAGCCCCTGGGCATCTCAGTGTCCCTGGGCTGGACTCTCTCCAGCAGCTCCTTGGCCTTGAGGAACCCAGAACTAGACCCACTTTCCCAGATGAGGCTTCATCAGGGCAGGACAGAGGGGGACAAAAAGAACCTCCTTGACCACCCGGCCACGCTCTTCTCCACACACTCCAGGATGTCACTGGCCCTTTGGCTACCAGGGCACATGGGTGGCTCCTGGAGCTCACGTTTCCATCCAGGGTGATCTCCTGCTTCCCCAGAGGGATGCCAAGCAGTGCTTGGCTCAGAGGGGCTCACAGCCCAGCCCTGCCAACCCAAGCTGAGCTGCTGGGTCCTGCCTGGGGAGCAGGTCAGGAGAGGACAGAGCTGCAGCAACCCAGAAAAGCTTGCAGCACTGATTGTTTTCTTTTGCCATTCTCCCATTCAAGCCCTCAAAAAAAGGCCCTTTTTGGTGGCTTCTCAGGCCTTGCTGCTGAGAAGTGGCTGTGGAGCCTGGAGGGTGCCAAGGCTCTGGGGAGCTGGCATCCCTCTGAAGCTGGAGCTGCTGGGATGTCCCAGGGCATGGGAACCCAAACCAGCCCCAGCAGGGCCAAAGGGAGGAGTTGGTCACCAGGGACTTGGGCTAATCCCCAGAATATCTGGCTGACACCCCCAGGAAGGAATGTTGGGCCATTGTTTAAGTAGCCCAGACAGGACTGAGAGGGGGGGAAAAAAAAAACAAACCTCCTTAACCCCAAAATTCCAGGAGCCAAGGAGGATACACCAACTGTCAGGAATCTTCTGCTCCAAACCACCTTTAAGGAGCCTTGAATCCAACCTGAGTTCTGCCCCAAAACCTTCTCTTTGCCAGCTGCAAATCAGGGCCTGACACAACCAGAGCACATCCCAATGAGGAGACTAAGCAGACCTTCCTCCTCCTTTTGTTAAGAGCTAATTAATTGCAAGTCATTTTCCAAATAATGGGCCCCAGACCCTAAAGCACATGAAGCCTTTATAAATCAGGACTGTCCCCAAACCAGCCACCAAGGGCTCACAAAAGAAGATTCAGGGACACAACCAGCAAGTGGACTTAGGACTCCAGGAACACCCAAGCTCTTGGGAGAGGCTCATTCTTCTCTCCTTCACCCTGGGCATGGCCACCAGTCCCCTGGTGTCATGGCAGGACATGTCTGTGAGGCTGGAGAGCTACAGATCAGCTGAAGAAGTGGAATTCATGGACATGCAAGTTGTCTTCTCAGGCTGGTTTGGCCAAGAGAAGCTTCTCCCAAGAACAACTGAACTTGAATAAAGTTCTATTTTGGGGGGGATAGGGGAGAAAAACACTATATTCCAAGACAGAGAATAAATCCTACCCCTTCCCCACACCCTAAACCAGTGGTGGCACAGCCCAAAAAACCCTTTAAGGAAGTCATCAAGCCCTGAGATGAGAACAAACGTGGAAGAGCAGGTAAGAGGTAGCGCCGACACCCGCAGCTTGAGAACGTCGCGGCGGGCAAATTGCTTTTTAACAAGCAGACAAACTCCCTCCCCAGCACCTACCGTATGTTTTTATAAAGTGCAGAAATATGTTTTTCAAAAGGCCAGTAAATAAAGTTCCTATCGATTCCATCTCCAGCCTAATCTGTTTTTCTGTCTGCCACCAGCAGTGGTAATAAAACAGAATCACGTACCACGACATCGGGGCTAATGCGACGATACATCACGGCCGGGGCTTCGTGCTCCCTGGCATCTATCATCTTCTTTGGGGATTGCTTAGCTGCAGGATTTTAGAAACTTGCCCCCAAATTGATGAAATGGGCAATTTTCTTTTCCAATTTATGTTATTTATATTTTTTTTTGGGTTGAGGGAAGCAATATTGAAGCAGGACAAGGAGGGAGAGTTTCTCGTCCGTCCAGACGTTGGAGGCTCCGCTCCTGTTTCCTCCTCTTGGCCTGGCAGCAGCTCCTCTGCTGGGGCCTTCAGGGGGGTTCAGAAGATGAAGTGTAGGTTGAGACAGGTGATTCTGTCCCCTCTACTCTGGTGAGACCTCCCCTGGAGAGCTGCATCCAGTTTGGAAGCTCTCAGAACAGGGAAAACATGGAGTTGTTGGAAACAGTCCAGAGGAGGATGTGGAGATGATCCAAGGTTGGAGCAGCTCTGGGGACAGGCTGGGAGAGTTGGGGTGTTCAGCCTGGAGAAGAGAAGGCTCCAGGGAGACCTTAGAGCAGCTTCCAGTGCCTGAAGGGGCTCCAGGAAAGCTGGGGAGGGACTTGGGACAAGGGCAGGGAGGGATGGGATGAGGGGGATGGATGAAAAGTGGGAGAGGGAGCTGGAGGTTGGAGATGAGGAGGGAATTCTTTGGTGTGAGGGTGGTGAGAGCCTGGCCCAGGTTGCCCAGGGAAGCTGTGGCTGCCCCATCCCTGGGGGTGTTGAAGGGCAGGTTGGATGGGGCTTGGAGCAACCTGGGCTGGTGGGAGGTGTCCCTGCCCATGCAGGGGGTGGGATCTGGATGAGTTTTCAGGTCCCTTCCCACCCAAACCAGTCCATGACTCTAGGAAGATGCCCCCCCAAAGTCACGTCAAGCTGTGTTCAGTGCTGGCTCCTTGTCCCATCTCTGCAGCAGAGCCCAGGCCTGCATAGGGTGCCCACAAAGCACAGGACCCAAAGCTCAGAGGGGTCTCCCAGCCAGGACTGAGCACCCTCAGCATTGCAGGGCTGCATCTCACCCCCCGAAACCTCTGCAGGATGGACCAACTGGGATGTGGGATGGACACTTGCCACACGTCCAGGGATTTGGGCTCAGAAAAGGTTCCCAGGGGACCCAAACCATCACTCCCCAGCCTGATGCTGCATCTGCTGCTCCTCTGCACAGCCCTGGTGGTGACCAGATGGGACCCACCAGCCCCACTACACCAATGAAAGTCAAAGATGGGTCTTTTGGGGAAGCAAAAAGGGTGGCTGATCAAGCTCCAGGGTCTAAACTGGGTGCTACAAACCCTACAAGCACATGTGAAATGATGAATTCAAGCCCCCCCAGGGGTGGGTCTCACCCCCACTCCCCCCACCAACACATCACCACTGTCCTCACCAGCACAGGGAGGGTGAAACATGGTCCCTACCTGAGCTGTTCTCCCTGTCTTGGAACAAGGAGAGGGGGGAGGGAACATCCCATTCCCTCCCATTCCTCAGCAAACTGGGAACTATTTCCAGAGATCAAAACAAACACTCCACAAGCAGCTTTTTTTGGTGGCTGGGGTTTTTTTTTCCTTGAAAGAGACAAAGTGTTCCACAGAAAGCAAACACTTCCTACACAAGTTTTCATACTCAAACCCCAAGTTTTGCTGCCACTGATTTTTGACAGAATTAAAATATATATATATATGTATCTCAGAGAGCATTTTACCCAGCCCAGTTCCCTCCACAAGGGCACCCAGCACCACACACCCATGGAGATCATTCCAGCCAAGTGAGGTTTCCCATTTTCATTGGGAATAAAAAACCATTATCAATCATGTTTCTTGACCTTAGAAATCCCATCACAAACCAGTCCCACTGCCTGTGCTTGCCTGAGCCCTGGCAGAGGATGAGGATTTGTTCCCACTCACTTTAGGGTGATTTTTTTTTGGGGAAAAACATGATCCAAAAGGATCTTGACAGGTTCAGGAGGAAGAATCTCTCTATATTCCCACAGAGGAAGCCCCAGTTCCCTGGGACCCAGTTAAGGTTTCCAGCCCCCTTGCTTAAAATGACCCCCCTCCCAGTCTGCACCCTCAGCATGTGGAGCTGGGACTGAATTCCTGGTGAAGGGCAGGGAGGAAAAATGCAAAGCAAGGGAAGCAGCAGGGCCTGTGTCCTCAGGTGCCACCTCAGGACAATGATGTGAGTTGTCTCAGAAGGTGCCAGACCTGCCAGGGATGAGGCATCCATGAGGTTCCAGCAGGAACCACCAACCTCCTGCCCATGGGGGCTCCTGGGGACCTGCTGGCATCCCATAATAAACACACAGAAACGACACAACCAGCTCCCAAGCTTGGGCAGGTTCACTCCCCTGCTCTGTCCCCCCAGGGTCCCAGCATCACCCTGGACTGGGAGGAGCAGCACCCACCAGTGTGACCAGATCCCATCCCCTTTCCCTGCTTCCCGGGAACTGGGAAGTTTCAAACTACTGGGAAGTGGTGCCCAAGGGGCTCCAGGAAAGCTGGGGAGGGACTTGGGACAAGGGCAGGGAGGGATGGGATGAGGGGGATGGATGAAAACTGGAAGAGGGAGATGGAGGTTGGAGATGAGGAGGGAATTCTTTGGTGTGAGGGTGGTGAGAGCCTGGCCCAGGTTGGGCAGGGAAGCTGTGGCTGCCCCATCCCTGGGGGTGTTGAAGGGCAGGTTGGATGGGGCTTGGAGCAGCCTGGGCTGGTGGGAGGTGTCCCTGCCCATGCAGGGGGTGGGATCTGGATGAGCTTTCAGGTCCCTTCCCACCCAAACCAGTCTGGGACTCCAGCACAAAGCCAAGCCCAGCTGCACAGGAACCACTTTCTCTCCCCTCTCAACTCCAACAGGAACGTCCCGCGGGTCCAGAGCGGGAAGCAAGGACGGGAAAAGCCACAAGTCACCTCGGGAGGTGCCACCGAGGGGACAGAGTCCCCTGCGCATCCAGTTCCCGACCAGCAACCCCCCCATCCCCAAACTGGGCCGGTGACACTGGCTGGGGGATGGCACATCCAGCCTCCACCCCCCCTCCCCCCCACACCCCCCCGCCCCGGGGTGTGGGGCTGTG
>NW_009952155.1:221417-222643 GCF_000747805.2 Chaetura pelagica | reverse complement strand
GGGGGGAAGGGAACCAGGGGGGGCTACAAGGGGGTAAAGATCTGGGGGTGCTTTGCAGGCAACTCAGCCCCAAAAGCAGAACCTGAAGCAACAAGATGAAGTGTCTCTGGTTTGAAGCAGAAGCTGAACCAGCCCCAGCCCAGCCAAGGGGACAACAGGACATCCCAGGGTCACCTGCTCCTGGGGTGTCCCCACACCCCCCCCCAAAGGGACCAGAGCTCCCAGCCCAGACACCCACAGCTCAGCTCCAAGTTGCACCCACATGGGAAGTCACCCTTGCCCAGCAAATGCCTTGCTCATGATTTGGCTCCACCTCTAATTAACCCGCAGGTTAATTAAGGCCACCCAACCCGGGGACTCACCTGGGCAGCCTGGGGGTACAGGACACGGGGGGGTCCCCACTCCCTGCTGAGCCTCCTCTGGTACTGGTGGCACCTGGGGATGTACAAGCAGCTCACGTCGCCCAGCTCGGGGTAGATCATCTGCAAACCCCCCCTGGGAGGGTGGAAAAGGGAGAGGAAAATGGTCTTGGGGACAGAACACACCAGGTAGGGGAGAACTGGTGGAACTGGTGGCACCTCCCAAGGCAGGTTGGGGCTGTGCTTGCCCTGCCAGGTGGGACATGGAGGGTGCAACCCACTCCCGTGCTGTGTCACCACCCAGGGGTCTCCTCCCTCCCCCAGGAAGCAGCAAGGCTTGAAATAAGTCATTTTCCACCTTCCTTCACCATGATGGGCCTCATTTATCTGAGGCTTGGGGAGGAAAATGCCCCCCCTGGTCCTCCCTGGCCTTGGAGAAGCCACTTGAGCTCTTGGTTCCCACCCTGTGCTATCAAAGCAGGGACCAGTCCCCTCTGTGTTTGGGGCACTGAGAGTTAAAACCACAGCTCTGCTGGTGGGACTTGATGACCCTGAAGGTCGTTTCCAACCTTCAGGATCCTATGGGATTCTCCAGGTCCTGCTCCCCCATGAAGCACTTTCTCCTTCTGGATGATCAGACTGAGAAAGGGGCCACAGGAACAAGGTGGGCAGGTCCCCACCAGGTGAGTCCAGCAAGTCCCAAGGCCACCCCTGGGGGTGAGAACACTGGATCCAGGTCCACTTTGGGGCTGCTGAGCTTGGGGACCTGGCTGGTGGCACAGCCTGGCTGCAGCTCCAACCTCCCCAGCCTTCCTCCTCTGCCCCACACATCAAGCATCAGGGGGGCTGGGGAGGGGGGCCTGGAGG
>NW_009952155.1:215468-220416 GCF_000747805.2 Chaetura pelagica | reverse complement strand
GGGGGGTTTTTTTCCTTCCCCCAAAGCAGCCCCCTTCCCTCTGCAGCTTTCCCTGCAGGAGCCACTTGTCAGCTCTGATGCTGTGAAGTCTCTCTAAAAGGCTTCAGGTGGAGCAGGGAACATCTCCAGGTGAGCAGAGCCACCAGGATCTCACCTTGCACAAAACCAGGAGCTGCCCAGTAGGGCTGCTCAGCTTCACTCTGCTCCCAGTTCCTGGTGAGAGGGAGAGAACTCCCCATATTTAGAGCCTGGACCCTGGAATGAAGTGTCCCTGGAGGTGACAGGTTGGACAACCAAGGGGCTGGTGAAAGGAGACAAGAGGGGGGGGGTCACTCATGCAGAACTTTTGTTGTCTGGGCTGCTGAGCATCTGGAAGATGCAGGGTCTGGAAGGATCATCTGGCCAGGGGGGCTGTTCCCCGGGGGCAGCAGTGCCCAGCAGGCTGGCAACCAGCAGCACAGCCCCCAGCAGCTCCATCCTGCCCTGGGGGGACACAGAGAGGGTCATTCCCACAGGCAGAACTGGGATGCAGCATCAACCAACCCCCCCCCAAAGCCCCTCTTCTCATCCCCACCTCCCCACTGGGGCTCAGAAACCACCTCCAGGCCAAACAACCCCATCATTTTTCCTTCCCCCAGTTGCTCCACACCATTCATGGAGACCACACCAGGAGGCAAACGTGGTTCCTGCTGCCAGGAAGCACCCAAGGGGGCTGCAGCAAGACCCTGAGCTCCCAGCACCCATTTCTGCCCCCCCTCCCACCCAAGGGAGCTGCTTCCCACCAGCCCTGACACCACATTCCAAGCCCAGGCAGCACCCAGAGGGGCCAGAGTTCCCATCTCCAGGTCCTGCCTCTCCCTGTGATGCCAACATGATGGAGAAGTGGGGCTTGGTCATGGGTTGACCAAGAGTGTGACCCATGGATGCAGAACCAGCCCCAAGACACTGACCAACACAGCCCTGAGCCCAAGCAGAGGGGGAGCAGAACAAAAGGGGGGGTCACCTCGAGCCCTGGAACCCCCCCCAGAAGAGCCACTTCCCACCACCAGGCCCTGGGCAGGGAGAGCATCTCCAAGGCAGAACCTTGGAAGTTTGGGGTTGCCCTGGAGATGGTTTCCCTGGAAAGAAGGGGAGAAGGAACTGGGAACAACACAAAACCCAGAGAAGGGGCAGCTCAGCCCCTAAGGGAGGGGGAAACATGAAACATGGGACCACACAACAGCTTCTCATCCCACAACCACCTCCTCCAGCAGCTCCAGCTCCCTCACCCAACCCTAATTTCACCCCCTTCTTCACCAACAACTTCTCAGCCAACTCCAAGGAGGTGACCCAACCATTTCTGGGCACTTCCCTGGCTCCTTCCATGGCTTCAGCAGCTCTGGATGAGCCATGTGCACCCAAAAAAAAAAACCCCACACCCCAACACCAAACCCAACAGTTGGGAATAATTACACCACACACACTGTCTCATTAGCTAATGAAGCTCCAGCAGGCAGGGTGAGCACGAGGAGGCACCAGCACCACTGTCATTATGGAGAGAAAGAGGCACCAGGCCTCCCTAATTAGAAACATTAATGGATTGGGAATGATCAGGAGGTTTAGGGGCTTAATGGTCCCAGTTCCCACGCTAGGAGAAGGGCAAAGCCCATCATTAGAGGCCTGATCCTGCCAACAGGATTCACGTGAGGAAGGGTTTTCCCATGGGAGTCAGAAGGGTGAGTCAGGATGCCCAGATTGAGTTACAAACCCTGTGGGGGCTCCAGGAAAGCTGGGGAGGGACTTGGGACAAGGGCAGGGAGGGATGGGATGAGGGGGATGGATGAAAAGTGGGAGAGGGAGATGGAGGTTGGAGATGAGGAGGGAATTCTTTGGTGTGAGGGTGGTGAGAGCCTGGCCCAGGTTGCCCAGGGAAGCTGTGGCTGCCCCATCCCTGGGGGTGTTGAAGGGCAGGTTGGATGGGGCTTGGAGCAGCCTGGGCTGGTGGGAGGTGTCCCTGCCCATGCAGGGAGTTGGGACTGGATGATCTTGAAGGTCCCTTCCAACCCAAACCATTCCATGATTCTATGGAACTCAGGGGTTTGTGTCCCTCCCAGGCTGGGGGGGTTGATAACCCAGAGGGACAGAAGCCCCAGAATCTCCACTGAGAAACCCACAGAAAGGTGGAATCCCCTTGGAAAAGCAGGACTTGCCAGAAGTTGGGCTGCCTTCAGAGATTCATGGTAGAAAAGCCTGTTGAGGACTCTTAAATAAAGATCATGGAATGGTTTGGGTGGGAAAGGACCTGAAAGCTCATCCAGATCCAACCCCCTGCATGGGCAGGGACACCTCCCACCAGCCCAGGCTGCTCCAAGCCCCATCCAACCTGCCCTTCAACACCCCCAGGGATGGGGCAGCCACAGCTTCCCTGCCCAACCTGGGCCAGGCTCTCACCACCCTCACACCAAAGAATTCCCTCCTCATCTCCAGCCTCCATCTCCCTCTCCCAGTTTTCATCCATCCCCCTCATCCCATCCCTCCCTGCCCTTGTCCCAAGTCCCTCCCCAGCTTTCCTGGAGCCCCTTCAGGCACTGGAAGCTGCTCTAAGGTCTCCCTGGAGCCTTCTCTTCTCCAGGCTGAACACCCCAACTCTCCCAGCCTGTCCCCAGAGCTGCTCCAACCTTGGATCATCTCCATGCCCTCATGGAAGGAAGAAGATCACTTCTTGCACAGGACCCAACACCCCTTCACCACCTCCTACCCCCCTCACACCCCACAAGCCACTCCCAACACCCCAAAGACCTGGGAGCTCTGAGAACACCAGGACACAACTCAACCAAAAAAAAAATCCAAGTACTTTATGGAAATCCACCCAAATCTCTCCAGATTTTCACCTCCAGCTTTGGTGCAGTTGGATTATTTCAAGCTGGGCTTTCACACCCCCAAGAAAAAAAGTGTCTCCAGGCCTGAATTTCCTTCTAAATCTTCATTCAGACCCAAAAAAACACCAACAGCTTTTTTTTTCTTTCCTTCTCACACAACCTCCAACCACATTGTTTGCAACCTTTGGAATTTCCCCCCCCCCAGCCCCAGGTTTCCTGTTGCTGTTAAAGATTAACCAGTTCTAATCCACTTCACTGCTCCTTCTGCCTTCCCCCAGCACCAAATCCCTGCACCATCCCAAGCCATTGGAGTTCCTGGCATCTCAAACTTCTCCTCCATCCCCACTTCATTAAGCAATTACTCCCCAGACATTAATTGCCTGCAGGGGCAGAGCAAGGAGCTGTGACCAGGCTTGAGTTTTCCCCCCTAAAATCCTGTGACACAGGAACTTTGGCACCAGTTTTATTCCCCCTCCCCCTTTCCTTCTCCCAGTTGGTCTCAGGCTGCAGCAAAGTCAGCACTGAAATCATCAGCAACTCTGCTCCTTCCTTGCCAAGGCTCTGCTCTAAAGCTCCTGGAAACAAGGATTTCTTGGGCATTGCAGGAGCAAAAGGACAATAAACGTGCTCCTTGCACTCCCACCCAAGTTCTCCAAGCAGGAATGTTCCAGCATCTTCCTCCTCTCTGCCTCAGTTTCCCCAGGGAGGTGTCAGGGGAGCAAAGCACCCAAGAAATTTGGACCCAGCTCCTGCAGCCTGAGCCTTCAACACCAACACCCCCCCAGCAGAAGTGGAGGAAGCAAAGGGCTTGGCAGAGCCTTGGCACCCAGGGGAATTCCCTCCACCCTCCTCTTGCAGGAAACCCCAGTTTTCAGCCCTTTATGTCCCAGCAACCAGCAAAGGAAGCAGAAAAACCACATCCTCTCTCCCCCATTCATCACCTGCTGCACCTCCAGCTGTGCCCTGGCCACTCTGTGCCTCTTATCTCCCCTGTCCTCACATTTCCCCTGGCCAACCATTTTCATTCCCAGCTTCAACTGGAATGACCCACCAAGGTCATCTCCACCTTGCCCAGCCAACCAAGAACTCTTGTAATTAGGGAAAAAAACCACTCCCAGGGCATCAATTTGCATCTGCAGTGATTGGTGGGGTCAGTTCTCCCTTCTTGGAAGGTGTGAAGGTTGTGGGGAAGAGTTCAGTGGATGGAAAAGGACATGGATTTGGCTCAGGAGGTCTGAGAGTCCATCAGGAAGGAGAAGAACCAGGTTGTCCCTGCAGAACAAGCTGCCCAGCTCCTCTGCCTGGAGGAAAAATGCTTCCCAACAAGCTCAGGGGCCACCAAATTCTATCCCAGGCTGGATGGTGCCAGAGCTCAATGGCTCAGCTTGGAGTTTCTGGAGCTCTCCAAGATGAAGATGATGCTGGGACAGAGCCCAGAGCAACCTGGTTTCACCCCCAGCAGGTCCCTCTGAGCCTGCAAGGAGCACAAAAAACAAGAGCAGATCTTTGCATTTTAGAGAGCAGAGGGTGCAGATCCAGGGGGGCAGGATCAGCAGCAGGATTTGGAGCTTCTCTTTGGTTTTTCCCCCTCCAGGTCCCAGCTCTGATCTCCCTCCTGCCTCATCCCCCCCTCTTTTCTCCCTGGCAGGGGCTGCTCGAGGTGGGTTCAACCCCTTCTCCTCTCACCCCCAGCAGTGGGAAATGTCCTGGCTGAGCCTGGAGGGAAGGAGCAGAGCTCCACAAGAGGGGATTTGGAGCAGCAGCATCATCATCATCCTCCTCTCCCTGCAGCAGGGACCTCTCTGGGATCAGGGAGGGGATTCCTTGATGCCTTGGGAGCTGCTGCTCCTCCCTGGGCTCCTGCCCTCACATCCCAACAGAAGATGCAGCACAAACCAAGCACCAGAGCATTCCCAAGAGGGGGGAGAGGGGGGCTGAGCCCCCCCCAAAGCCTTCCCTGGCAGCCAGCAGAGCCCCCCAAAGCTCCAGCCTTTCTCCTTCTGCCTCAACTGGGCACCCCAGGACCACTCAGAAGAGGATTCACAGTCAATATTGACCAATAAGCACCTCAATGGGTCCAAATACACCCC
>NW_009952155.1:214384-215270 GCF_000747805.2 Chaetura pelagica | reverse complement strand
GAGCTGCAGCTCCTCCCCCCAGCAAGATCTGGCTATTTTGGGGCAGGAATGTTTTCATCTCAGCCTATATTAAGCTCCTTTGCTTCACAGTCACAAGCTCTGCAGATCCCAACCCTGCTGCAATCACCCCCCCAACCCCCAAAAAACCATCCCCTGCTGACCCCCCAGCTCAGCTCCTCCTCAACATCCCAACCTCAACACCCAACTCCCACCCTCTCCTTGCTCCTGGGGCCAGGGGGACCCCCCCAGACCCCCAGATGGGACAGCAGGGGGGAAGGGAAGGGTTGAGGAACCCTCAGGGGTGGCCTCTGCTCCTCCTGCCCCCCCAGGGATGTGTCCTACAGGTTATGGGGAGGTCAAACCCAACCACTGGCACCTTTTTAACCCCTTCTCTTGGCCAAAAATAAAAGGTCCATCCCTGCCCCCCCTCTCTGTGCCTCCTGGATGCCCTCATTGTCACAACAGCCCTGCAGGAGTGACAGTAGAAGAAGAAACCAACCAACCCAGCCCTGATCCCAGTGGGAACAGCCCCCAGGGCAGCAGAGTCAGGAGCAGCATCCTCTGCCCTGACCCAGGTGGCCCCACCAACTCACCCCAGGAAGGTGCAAAACCTCCCACCCTGCTGCTCCCCACCCAGCCATCCAGGCACAGGGATCCACAGGGAATTCGGGCAGGCTGGAAATGACAGCCCTGCAGCTCCAGCCTGCCTGGGGCTCCTGCCTGCCAGCCCTGGGGTGGCTGCCATCCTTTTTCCCCCTCTCCCTCCATCCCTGGCTCCTCCTCCCCCCTCTCCCTCCAGCCCTGACTCCTTTTTCCCCTCTCTCCCTCCCACCCTGGCTCCTTCTCCCCCCTCTCCCTCCCACCCTGGCTCCTTCTCCCCCCTCTC
>NW_009952155.1:207526-213129 GCF_000747805.2 Chaetura pelagica | reverse complement strand
AGCCCCCCAGAAACCCCCCCCAACCCCTTTTCCACCTTCCCCCTCTTCAAACCACCAGCACCCCCAGCAGCTGAGGAGCCTTTGCCCACCCAGAACTGCCCCAGAACCTAAACAAAGGTCTTGGGGGGGGGGATTTACAGAAGCAAAAGCTGCCAAACCCCCCCAGGATGAACCCCAAGCCCATTTTTAGTGAGCAAACCAGGCACCAACACCTCCCTCCCTCCCCAACCCAGCAGAGCAGGGACCATTTCAGCACAACCCCCAGTAAAATCAAGTCTAAAACCCCCTTTTTAGGCTAAAAAGGGTTTGATACCTAAAGTGCAGGAAGGGGGGAGGGGGTTGTACCTCATTTTCTGCCCCCCCTGAGAACACAGCTCCTGGGGGACCAAGCACAGAAGCTCCAGGTGAGGCCCAAACTGGACCAGTACAAACCCCTGGGACCTGCTGAGCAGCCAAACCAGTACCTGGAACCAGAGAGCTCCAAAAATCCAGCAGGAACAACCTCAGCAAAACCATTTAGAGCCCAAGGGGGGTAGGAAATCTCCTCCTGCCCCTTTTAACCCCCCAAAGCACCTGCAGCTCATCAGCTCATTAACTCCCTCCTTTCCCATTGACTCACCAGTTGGTCCCACTGACTCATCCCTTTCAACCACCTCTCCTTTCCGTGGCCCCAGGGCCATTTCTTCTGCTCCTTTGGTTCCCATTGACTCACAAGTCCCTGTTCCAAGTTCCCATGCTGGTCATTTCTGGTCACTTGGACTCTCCTTGTCTTGCAGGAGATTCCAGCAGGATTCCAGCTGGGCTGCAAAGAACATCCCAAAGGACACACAGGATCTCAAAAGCACTTTCATGGCTCTCAAAAGACCCTGGTGATTCCTCAAAACACCTTCATGGCTACCAAAAACACCTTCATGGTTCCCCAAAACACCCTGGTGTCTCCCTAAAACACCTTCATGGCTCCTAAAAACACCTTCATGGCTACCAAAAGCACCTTCATGGCTCCCCAAAACACCCTGGTAGCTCCTAAAAACACCTTCATGGCTCCCCAAAACACCTTGGTGGCTCCTAAAAGCACCTTTGTGGCTCCTAAAAACACCTATATGGTTCTCAAAACACCCTGGTGGCTCCTAAAAACACCTTCATGGCTCCCCAAAACACCCTGGTAGCTCCTAAAAACACCTTCATGGCTCCCAAAAACACCTTCATGGCTACCAAAAGCACCTTCGTGGCTCCTAAAAATACCTTTATGGTTCTCAAAACACCCTGGTGGCTCCTAAAAACACCTTCATGGCTCCTAAAAGCACTTTCATGGCTCCCAAAAAGCCCCTTCATGGCTCCTAAAAACACCTTTATGGTTCTCAAAACACCCTGGTGGCTCCTAAAAACACCTTCATGTCTCCCAAAAACACCTTCATGGCTCCCCAAAACACCCTGGTGGCTCCCTAAAACACCTTCACGGCTCCTAAAAACAGCTTTGTGGCTCCCAAAAGCACCTTCATTGCTCCCAAAACACCCTGGTAGCTCCTAAAAACACCTTCATGGCTCTCAAAACACCCTGGTTGCTCCCAAAAAGTCCCTTCATGGCTCCTAAAAACACCTTCATGGCTCCCCAAAACACCTTGGTGTCTTCTAAAAGGCACCTTCATGGCTCCCAAAAACACCTTCATGGCTCCCCAAAACACCCTGGTGGCTCCCAAAAACACCTTCATGGCTCTCAAAACACCCTGGTTGCTCCCAAAAAGTCCCTTCATGGCTCCTAAAAACACCCTGGTGGCTCCTAAAAACACCTTCATGTCTCCTAAAAACACCTTCGTGGCTCTCAAAACACCCTGGTGGCTCCTAAAAACACCTTCATGTCTCCCAAAACCACCTTCATGGCTCCCCAGAGCAACCTGGTGGCTCCCAAGAAGCCCCTTCATGGCTCCCAAGAAGCCCCCTGGTGCAGAAGTGCCCTTGCCAAGCCCAAGGCTGCAGGACCACCTGGTTTTTCCAGGGGGAAAAGGCCTCCCCATCCCATTTCCCACCCTGTTGGGCACCTCCTGCTGTCATTTCTCCCAGGGAGAAGGTGATTTCAGCACGTAGATGGACCCCAGGACTCAGTCACATCCCCTCTTCAACCTCCTCCAGGAGAACATCTGGGAATGGGGTTGGAAAACCTTTGGAATGGTGGGGAAAAGGGGAATGTGAGGAGCAGGGAGTGGCACCCAGAGCCAGCCCAGAGTGGAAAATTCCTGTCCCTTGAGTGTGGATTGTGGTTCAACAGGTTTTTTGAGTCCCTGCCCCTTTTCTTTGTGTCAGTGTAAAAACTCATCCCTAGGGCATTTGTTTGGATCACATGGGGCAGGGTATAAAAATGGGTCCTACCCCATCCGGACCAGTTAGCAACTGGGAAAAAGCCAGGACCAGAGGGAAGAAGCAGAGGAGAAGGCAGAGCTGGTGCCACCAGGTAACCATGGAGGAGGTTTCTCCTCTGGTTTTGTCCCCAAGGGTTTGGAAGGGGAGGTGAGATGGGATGAGGGGAGGTTGAAGGGTTTGTGTGTGTTTCCAGAGGTCTGGGGGGGGGATGCAAAGGGGTGGGAGGGTTGGAATTGGGTGGGTGGGCTGCAGTGGAGGTGGGTGGTGTCACAGGAGGAGCTCAAGTTTCCAGCCTGTGGAGGGGACCAGCCCCTTGGTTCCCCTTGGAGCTGCCAGACCCTCCTGGAGCTCCATGGGGGCTTTTCCAAGTGGTTGGGGAGGGAGGAGGATTTTTGGGGTCCCCCCAGCATGGGACAGATGTCCCCCCTGCTGTGCCCATGGGAATGGGAACTGGCCAAGCTGGGGAATCTCCAGAAGCTGCTCCAGCTTTGGGGTGGTGGGCAGGACACCCCCCCAGCCACCCAGTGTCACCTCCTGGGGACAGGGCAGCACCTGCTGGGGCTGGAACTGTTGGGGTAGGAAGTGGTTTTGGTTTTTTGGGGGGGTCCCCAGGGGGGCTGTGACTTGTAGCCAAGCTCTGCAGTGGGGAAAGGGGGGGGGATGATCCCACCTTGATCCTCTGGGATCCCCCCTGATCCTGGCCTGCCCCACTGCTGGGCTGACACCCCCTTTGGCCCCTCTTTGCCTGCCTTGAAACACCCACCCCTGCTGACCCAGCCCCAGGCAGCTCCTTCCCCCCTCATCCCACCTCCCTCCAGCTCCTGCTGGGGGGGCTCTGGGATCCCTCAAAACTTCTCCCCCTGCCCAGGGGGGGGGGTGATGTGACAATTAACCCCTTGGGTTAATTAACCCCTTGGGCTCTTTTGCTCAGGGGGTTCTTTTCCTCCTCTGATGGAGACCCCAGGTTTCCTGGCCACCTATTTTTTCACCCCAGGAGCAAAGGGGAACCAGAGGGAGCCCCAAGATGCACCGTTGTGAGAGGAACTTTTCCCCCCCAAAATAGAAGCTTCTGGGGGGTGATGTGACAATTAACCCCTTGGGTTAATTAACCCCTTGGGCTCTTTTGCTCAGGGGGTTCTTTTCCTCCTCTGATGGAGACCCCAGGTTTCCTGGCCACCTATTTTTTCACCCCAGGAGCAAAGGGGAACCAGAGGGAGCCCCAAGATGCACCGTTGTGAGAGGAACTTTTCCCCCCCAAAATAGAAGCTTCTCAGTTGCCTCACGAGGCCTCAGCAGCTCCTGCCACTGCATGAAGCTGTGAATCCTGCATGAAGGAGCCTGGAACTATTTCAGGCTGCAGCTTCAACCCTCCTGCAAGCACAGGGCTGGCTCTGTCTGCCCCAAAAATACCCCCCCCTGTTTGAGGTGGTGGTGAGAAGCAGCTGGAGGAACATCCTCAGCTTGTGATTTCCCACCAGCAGCTCCTTCTGCACCAGGCAGGGCCAGGAAAATCCACCCTGTCCCAGCTGGAGGAACATCCTGAACTCATGGCTTTGAGTTTTGCCCAGAGCCAGTGGCAGTTCTGGCTGGAGAGCCCCAAGATGTTGAGGAGCCCCAAGATGTTGAGGAGCCCCAAGATGTTGAGGAGCCCCATGGTGGGGGTGAAGGGCAGAGCTGCTTTGCTTGGAGGACACGTTGCAGGAGCACGTGGCTCCTTCTGGGTTGAAATATTGATCAAGGGAGGGCTGAGATGCTGCAGGTGGTGTCGATGGCAGGACAGGTTGTGACCCATGGGGAGGGATCAGGTGGCTGTGACAAGATCCACCTGTGGAGCTGGGGCACAAGGTGGGTCTGCAGTGGATTTCCAGAGCTCCCCCATCTCCTGGTTTCAGGGATAAATCCTGGCCAGGGGGTGGAAGGGGCAGAAATGCTCTTTCTGGCTTGTGTCAGAGCTTTCTTTCTGGGGTTGGTGGTTCCCTTGGCCCATCCTTCCCAGACCTCTCCCCACCAGCCTGGTGGGACATCCCCCCATCCCCTTCTATCCCCCATGGTGGTCGGGGTGGGCTTGGCCAGCTGGAGTCTTGGCTTGTTGGGGGTTTCTCCTCCCTGCTGGGTCCAAATGGTTGTGAATCCCATCATACCCACCCTCTGAGGGGCTGTGTCCCTGGCTGGCAGGTGAGGGAAGGCTGAGCATTCCCAGCCCTGCTGGTGGGGCTGGGTGGGATGCCTGGGGCACCTGCCCTGAGCAAGGAGAGCTCTGGTAGCACCAGCCAGAAAGCAAAGCTGCAGGTTTTGGGGCGGGGGGGGGGGTTCAGAGCCATGAAATGAAGGGGTGACCCCAACTGCTCTTCCTGGGTGGATCCAGGGAGGCTCCAAAAATGTTGGGGCTCCAAAAGCCACCCCTGGGCAGGAGGCTGCTGGTTGGGAGGGAATCCCAGGGATGGATTCTGCTCCAGCCTGACATGAGAGGTGACAGGAGAAAGAGGGGGGACAGCCCCCCCAGCCCTGGAGCTCTCAGGAAGGGAATGTTGTCCAAAGGAAATGTGGGCTGGGTGGTCCTGCTGGCCACCCCAGGAGCCTGGCACTGCCTGGGGGGAAGGAATTCTGTGCTGTGAGGGTGGTGAGAGCCTGGCCCAGGTTGCCCAGGGAAGCTGTGGCTGCCCCATCCCTGGGGGTGTTGAAGGGCAGGTTGGATGGGGCTTGGAGCAACCTGGGCTGGTGGGAGGTGTCCCTGCCCATGCAGGGGGTTGGATCTGGATGAGCTTTGAGGTCCCTTCCCACCCAAACCATCCCATGATTCTGTGAAGGCTCTCAGCCCAAAAATGAGGTGTTTGGAACAGGAGGTGGGGTCCCCTTGACCACCCTGGAGAAGCCCAGCTCAGGGCTTTGGTGACAGATCAATACAACTCCCTCCTGGCTCCTTTCCATGGTGAAGGAGGTGGCCCAGGGCCCTGGCAGGGAGGCTGTTCCCATCCCCAGGGACAACCCTCTTCCCCACACCAGGCCACTTCTTGGCACATGCAGTGCTTGCCTTCCTGCCCCCAGGGCAAGGAGCAGCTGGGGTGGCTTCAGGACACTTGAAGCCACGTTGCTGGTGGGGGGGGGTGTGTGTTTTCACAGAGCACCTTCTTGCCTTCTCCTTCCAGAGGGAAAAGAGATGGAAACCCAAGGGAAAGGCAGCCCTGCTGGGAAGATGACTGCCATGGCTCACAGCCTGTGAGTAACCCCCCCCTTTTTCCTCCTCCTGC
>NW_009952155.1:204809-206789 GCF_000747805.2 Chaetura pelagica | reverse complement strand
TGCTGTGAGGGTGGTGAGAGCCTGGCCCAGGTTGCCCAGGGAAGCTGTGGCTGCCCCATCCCTGGGGGTGTTGAAGGGCAGGTTGGATGGGGCTTGGAGCAACCTGGGCTGGTGGGAGGTGTCCCTGCCCATGCAGGGGGTTGGATCTGGATGAGCTTTGAGGTCCTTTCCCACCCAAACCATCCCATGATTCTATGAAGGCTCTCAGCCCAAAAATGAGGTGTTTGGAACAGGGGGTGGGGTCCCCTTGACCACCCTGGAGAAGCCCAGCTCAGGGCTTTGGTGACAGATCAATACAACTCCCTCCTGGCTCCTTTCCATGGTGAAGGAGGTGGCCCAGGGCCCTGGCAGGGAGGCTGTTCCCATCCCCAGGGACAACCCTCTTCCCCACACCAGGCCACTTCTTGGCACATGCAGTGCTTGCCTTCCTGCCCCCAGGGCAAGGAGCAGCTGGGGTGGCTTCAGGACACTTGAAGCCACGTTGCTGGTGGGGGGGTGTGTGTGTTTTCACAGAGCACCTTCTTGCCTTCTCCTTCCAGAGGGAAAAGAGATGGAAACCCAAGGGAAAGGCAGCCCTGCTGGGAAGATGACTGCCATGGCTCACAGCCTGTGAGTAACCCCCCCCTTTTTCCTCCTCCTGCCCATTCCAGGCACTTTTCCTCCTGCCACTTTCTCCAGGGGACTTTGCTCTTTGCCCTGCTCTGACACCAACCCCCTCCCCGACCCTGTTCCCCCCCCCCATGGGATGAGGTGGCAAAATTCATGGCAGGGTTTTGGAGGCAGATTTGAGGCCAAGGCAGGGATCAGGGGGCTGCTGGAAAGGGAAAAAAAAAGGGGGTGATCCAAGGGGGTGTCCTGGTGTCTCTTCCTGCTGCCACTTGGCTTTGGTTTTGGTCTGTCCAGCCCTTCAGGCTTTGCAAGGTGAATAATGCTGAGCTCAGCTGGATTTGGGCAGCAGTTTGGGGGTGGAACTGCTTATGGGGGGGCAGAGCTGGGAGGGCTGCAGGGTGTTTGCTGGCTCCAGGAAAAGGGATTTGCATCCCTGGGTGGGTGGGAGGTGGGGAGGGGGGTGCAGCCTGAATGTTGAGCCCCCAGTAAGGCTGGGCAGGGACATGGGGAGCAGCTGGGAGGGGTGGGAAAGCTCCTGGCATTGGATCCATCAGGTTTATGGGGAGGAATGTCCAGTTGTGGCTCCAGCAACCAGGGGAGCTTCTGCATTCCTTGCTGGGGAGGAGGAGGGGGAGGCAAGAGGGTGCAAGGAAGCCCTTTTCACCCCACAGGCTCCCTCCTGTCTCCTTCCCCTGCTCCCCACAGAGGTGTGAGCCCCCCCAGTGGGACCCCCCCCAGCAGCTGGGGTTGGAGCTCAGGGCCAGGGGGCAGGGATGGGGGCAGAGCTGCCCAGGTGGGGCCAAGCTCAGGAGGCTTAAATGGGACACAGAGAGAACAGGGAGAAAAAGGCCTTTGAATGGCAGGGGGGGTGAGGGAGGGGAACTGGGGCTTTGCAGAGGTGCTGTGCCGTGCCCTGCCATTCCTTGCCCCTTGCCATTCTGTGCCATGCCATTCTGTGCCATTCCTTGCCATTCTGTGCCATGCCATTCCATGCTATTCCATGCCATTCCATGCCATTCCGTGCCATTCCTTGCCATTCTGTGCCATGCCATTCTGTGCCATTCCACGCCATTCCTTGCCATGCCATTCCTTGCCATTCCCCACCACGCCACAGCCTGGCCTCACTGGGAAGCACTGGGAACCCACCGATTGGGCTGAGCCTGGTGTTCCCCCTCCCCCGGGGGGCACCTCCAAAGCTGCTCGTACCATTCCTTGCCATGCCATTCCTTGCCATTCCCCACCACGCCACAGCCTGGCCTCACTGGGAAGCACTGGGAACCCACCGATTGGGCTGAGCCTGGTGTTCCCCCTCCCCCGGGGGGCACCTCCAAAGCTGCTCGTAGCCCCTTCCTCACCCAGCCCCTCCCCACC
>NW_009952155.1:197293-199821 GCF_000747805.2 Chaetura pelagica | reverse complement strand
CCAGGAAGGGGTTTTGTCTGGGGGGGGGAGGTGTGATAATTCATCTCAGGTGATTTCTTGCTCTCTGATGGGGTTTCATCCCCAGGGGGTAGGAGGTGGGGGGCAGGATGGGGAGGGGGAGGCTGTGGAGGAGGTGACTTGGTGCTCAAATGGTCCCTGTGAAGAGGTTCAGCCCCCTCCTGGGGTGATGTCTTGGGGGAGGTGTGTGTGGAGGGGGTGCTGGCAGCCACCCCCATGGCCCAGCAGAGTTCCCCCAAAGCACTTCTGGCTTTGTTTGGAGCCCACGTTTTCTGCCTCTTCCCCTCCTCGTCACAGGCACTGTGATTCCATGAGGGTTCAGCCCTGAATTCCCATGGGGCTCCAGACTTTCTGAGTGGGTACCCAGCTCCCTGGTACCCAGCTCCCTGGTACCCAGCTCCCTGGTACCCAGCTCCCTGGTACCCAGCTCCCTGGTACCCAGCTCCCTGGTACCCAGCTCCCTGGTACCCAGCTCCCTGGTACCCAGCTCCCTGGTACCCAGCTCCCTGGTACCCAGCTCCCTGGTACCCAGCTCCCTGGTACCCAGCTCCCTGGTACCCAGCTCCCTGGTACCCAGCTCCCTGGTACCCAGCTCCCTGGTACCCAGCTCCCTGGTACCCAGCTCCCTGGTACCCAGCTCCCTGGTACCCAGCTCCCTGGTACCCAGCTCCCTGGTACCCAGCTCCCTGGTACCCAGCTCCCTGGTACCCAGCTCCCTGGTACCCAGCTCCCTGGTACCCAGCTCCCTGGTACCCAGCTCCCTGGTACCCAGCTCCCTGGTACCCAGCTCCCTGGTACCCAGCTCCCTGGTACCCAGCTCCCTGGTACCCAGCTCCCTGGTACCCAGCTCCCTGGTACCCAGCTCCCTGGTACCCAGCTCCCTGGTACCCAGCTCCCTGGTACCCAGCTCCCTGGTACCCAGCTCCCTGGTACCCAGCTCCCTGGTACCCAGCTCCCTGGTACCCAGCTCCCTGGTACCCAGCTCCCTGGTTCCCAGCTGGGTATGGGCTGAGCTCCCCAGGCAGGGCAAGCATCCAAGCTGCCAGCCGCAGTTGTCACCTCCACGTGCCTTCCCTTCCCCATCCAAACGAGCTGGGCTGACTTGGGAGCACGGCTGGCCCTAAAAATAACTGCAGCAAAGCTCCCTGAGCACTGACAACCCCCCTGGGAAGCTCCTGGCTCTGATCCCAGGAGGAGCAGGGGACTAGGATGGAGGTGGAGGGGGACTCATGAGATGGAAGCGACTTTCCAAGGGATAATGGGGAAGGAGAGAACCTGCCCCTGCCTCCTTTCTGCCACGCAGAGCCCCAGGAGGTGTATCCCTGGTTTTGCCATGCCCTCAGCAGGCAGCATTCCCTGCATCCCAAAGGATGGAGGGACATGTGGTGGCAACTGCTCCAAAAAGTTTTGCCTTGGGAGCAGAAGCTCCCTATGCTCTGGCACCTGAAGCCACCTGGATCTGAGCCACCTTCCTTTGCCTCCACTTGCCCACGAGGCTTGTGGCCCAATCCTGCAGGGTGCTGAGCCCTCTCACCTGCTGCCTGCTCCAGGCTGGTGTAGCCAGGTGTGCTGGGAAGGGAGGTGCTAACATTGGGAAGTCCTTGCCAGGTTGGTAGTTTCTGGGAGCTGCTCTCCCCCTGGTCCCCCCTGTGCCGTGCTCGGTTGCCATCGTTACTGGGTATTTTAGCTCCCTCAGCCTTTGCACTGGTGGTTTATTATAGCAGCTCAGGAGGACAGTGCCAGAAGATGAGGGGGGGGAAAAAGGAATCTGTGGCTTTGGGGGGAAGTTCATGGTGATTGGGATGTGGTGGGTTTTTGTGTCCTTTCCCCCTTCCCTCCATTTCCTCCCTGCTCCTCCCCCTGGAAAGCTCCTGGATCCCTGGCTTAGTGCAGGGATGAGTTGATTCTGGTGGAGTTTGGGTGTGAGGAGGGTACACCTGGGCACACCTGCCCGCAGGATATGGGTGCTCCACGTTGGATTTGCAGCACCCACAGCTCCAACCTCCTTCCCAGGAGGGTTCAGGCCGTGCCTGGTGCCGGAAGAACAGGGATGCTGAGAGCATTCCCAACCCCAGTGAGCCTCGTGTTCCTTCTCCTTTGCTGCTGGGAGCAAATATCCCCTTAGGAAACGGGGTGAGAAAAGGGGGGCAGGTCGATGTTGAGGGACAGAGCTGGTTCTCCAGAGGCAGCTGGAGAGGCTGGTAGTGCCCGGGTGTGTGGCTCAGATCTGGAAGCTTCGCTTGCAAACACCGGAGAGGCAGAAAGGGGAAAGGAGGAGGGGAAGGAAGCAAAGGAAGGAAGGATAAAAAAAAAAAGCAAATGCTTATTTCACATGAACAAGCACGAGCTGGGGCTGGAGAGACAGGCAGGGAGGAATCTCAGGCAGGGCACGTGTCTGGTGCGTGGCAGAGCAGGACACGCTGCCACCAGAACCTTGCATTGCAAAGGGGACGGGAAGGGTGGGAGCTGCCCTCAGCCCCCCCCATCCCTCAGCCCCCCCATCCCTCACC
>NW_009952155.1:193984-197241 GCF_000747805.2 Chaetura pelagica | reverse complement strand
CCCACCCCCAGGCTGTGAGAGGCTGGGGGCTCCGAGCAGGAGGATCTGCATCATCTTCTCTTTTCCCCCCACCTTGCCACCCCACCCCATCCGAAGACACCTCCCCAGTATTTGCTGACACCCCTTACAGGTCCCAATTAATGGATTCTGACATGGATTATGAGAGGCCAAACGTAGAAACCATCAAGTGCGTCGTGGTCGGGGACAACGCGGTGGGCAAGACCCGGCTCATCTGTGCCCGCGCCTGCAACGCCACCCTGACCCAGTACCAGCTCCTGGCCACCCATGTCCCCACTGTCTGGGCCATCGACCAGTACCGTGTCTGCCAGGAGGTGAGGGCAGGGGTCTCGGGGTGGCTGGGCTCACAGATACCCCCAGAGGAGATGGAGCTGCAGGAAGGGTGGGGACGGCGAGGCTGAAGGACTCAGGAGCTGGATGGTGTTGCCTCTCCCTATAGGTGCTGGAGCGCTCCCGGGATGTGGTAGATGATGTCAGTGTGTCCTTGAGGCTCTGGGACACCTTTGGTGACCACCACAAAGACAGACGCTTCGCCTATGGCAGGTAGGGAGGGCAAAAACCTCCCCCCACCCTGGGCAAGGAGGGAGGGCGACGCAGAACCTCAACGGGCTTGTTCTCATCACCGAGCCGGACCCTGACCCTCCTCTCCTCCTCCTGGCAGGTCCGACGTGGTGGTTTTGTGCTTCTCCATCGCCAACCCCAACTCCCTGCACCATGTGAAGACCATGTGGTACCCTGAGATCAAGCACTTCTGCCCCCGGGCCCCCGTCATCCTGGTGGGCTGCCAGCTCGACCTGCGCTACGCCGACCTGGAGGCCGTCAACCGGGCACGGCGCCCCTTGGCCAGGTGGGGCTCCTTTTGTTTCCCACCTCCCAACGCCCTTCCCAACGCTTCCTCCTCACCACGCAGAGGTTCTCTTCCTCACCTCCCCTTCTGTTTGGTTTTTTTTTTTTCAGGCCAATCAAACCTAACGAGATCCTACCCCCGGAGAAGGGGAGGGAGGTGGCCAAGGAGCTGGGGATCCCGTATTACGAGACCAGCGTGGTGGCCCAGTTTGGCATCAAGGATGTCTTTGACAACGCCATCCGCGCCGCCCTCATCTCCCGCCGCCACCTCCAGTTCTGGAAGTCCCACCTCCGCAACGTCCAGAGACCCCTGCTCCAAGCCCCTTTCCTCCCCCCTAAACCCCCCCCACCCATCATCATGGTCCCGGACCCTCCTTCCAACAACGAGGAACGCCCGGCCCACCTCTTGGAGGACCCCCTGTGCGCGGACGTCATCCTGGTGCTGCAAGAGAAGATCAAAATCTACGCACACAAGATCTACCTCTCCACCTCCTCCTCCAAGTTCTACGACCTGTTCCTCATGGACCTGAGCCAGGAGGACCAGCAGGGCACGGCGGGGCACGGCTTCGGGGCGGCCGCCGAGCGGGTGTTGCACCAAGAGGAGAGGCACCATGGGAGGGATTTCCTCCTCCGAGCTGCCAGCTTTGATATCTGTGAGAGCACCGAGGAGGCAGGACCTGGCCAGAGAAAACCGTGCCTTAGAGCCTCCACCAGTGATGGGATCCTGCGGGGTAACCGCTACGGGAACGGGGAGCGTGGGCTGAGGAGGGGGAGGGACCTCTCCTCGTGGAGCAGGGCTTTCACCAGCATCCAGGAGGAGATGGCAGAAGACCCGCTGACCTTCAAGTCCAAGCTGATGGTGGTGGTGAAGATGGACGCTTCGATTCAACCGGGTCCTTTCCGGGCTGTCTTGAAATACTTGTACACGGGGGAGCTGGATGAGAAGGAGAGGGACCTGATGCACATTGCTCACATTGCTGAGCTGCTGGAGGTGTTTGACCTCCGGATGATGGTGGCCAACATCCTCAACAACGAGGCGTTCATGAACCAGGAGATCACCAAAGCCTTCCACGTCCGGAGGACCAACCGGGTGAAGGAATGCCTGGCCAAGGGGACGTTCTCAGGTAGGGCTCTGAGCCAAGGGGAAGGAGCACCCACCCCCTAGCACCCCTTCTCCCTTCTGGGGGATGGGTGGGGGGCTCAGACCTCCTGCCTTCACCCTGGGGTGGCCGTGCTGGTGCTGCTGAGTCTCCTTCCCTGGGGGTTTGGTCACGCTTTGCATTTGGGGGATTTTGAGAGCATTTTGGGTTTTGCCCAGCCAAGTGTGTGAGAAGCTGTGGCTCTTCCTCAGAGCCTCCTGCTCTCCTGATATCCCTGTTCACGAGAGCAGCACAGGCAACTTCCTTCCCTCCTGGGCCCAGATTTTCACAGGGTCATCTGGCTGATGAGGAGCAACGGGCCCTTGGTGGGACTTCCCCAGCTTTCCACCAAGTGCCACACGCCGGGGTGACGTCCTCGGGGGGGGGTGGGGTGTGAAAGTTCCAGCTTCCCTCTGCCTGAATTTATTTCACAACAGTGGACCCTGACGTGGTCAATTTGTTACTGTCAGGGGACAGATTGTGTGCTGGTGAGGAGAAGTGACCTCGGGGAGAAGGTAGCTCCAGGGTGGAGAGCAGAGTAGCAGGCAGGAGATCCCCAGCGTCCCTCCCAAGAACTTGGGTGAGACCTTTGATTCCTGGGATTTTCCCTTTGCTTTCCAGTGTGTGGTGCTATGCCTTGGGAAAACCCCTCAGGAGAGCTGGAGCTCCACTGGGACCATTCCCTGAGCTCCTCTGAGCTGCTGGAAGATGCTGAGATCAAAAAAACCCAAGAGGTCTTTAGGACACATTCCAGGCTATGCCAGGCTCTGTCCCCTTCCCTCTGCTGTCCCCTGGTGATGTTTGGTAGCAGGGAGTGGTGGCCAAGTCCTGGGTGATGGGGCCAGTCCTGGTAGCATCCTTCTGCTTGTCCCCAGATGTCACCTTCGTGCTGGATGATGGTGCTATCAGTGCCCACAAGCCCCTGCTCATCTCCAGCTGCGACTGGATGGCTGCCATGTTCGGCGGCCCCTTCGTGGAGAGCTCCACCAACGAGGTGAGGAACGGCCCGTGGGATTTGTCCTGGGGATGGGTGGGCAAGGTGGGAGCAGCCCCAGGGTGACAGCAGGTGTGTGCCTGGCAGGTGGCCCTTCCTTACACCAGCAAGAGCTGCATGCGGGCGGTGCTGGAGTACCTGTACACCGGGCAGTTCAGCTCCAGCCCCGACCTCGACGACATGAAGCTCATCATCCTCGCCAACCGCCTCTGCCTGCCGCACTTGGTGGCACTGACTGGTGAGTCAGGGGGGCTGCAGCA
>NW_009952155.1:190524-190832 GCF_000747805.2 Chaetura pelagica | reverse complement strand
TGGGACTGGATGGCTGCCATGTTCGGCGGCCCCTTCGTGGAGAGCTCCACCAACGAGGTGAGGAACGGCCCGTGGGGTTTGTCCTGGGGATGGGTGGGCAAGGTGGGAGCAGCCCCAGGGTGACAGCAGGTGTGTGCCTGGCAGGTGGCCCTTCCTTACACCAGCAAGAGCTGCATGCGGGCGGTGCTGGAGTACCTGTACACCGGGCAGTTCAGCTCCAGCCCCGACCTCGACGACATGAAGCTCATCATCCTCGCCAACCGCCTCTGCCTGCCGCACTTGGTGGCACTGACTGGTGAGTCAGGGGG
>NW_009952155.1:175912-190483 GCF_000747805.2 Chaetura pelagica | reverse complement strand
GCCACCCCATAACCCTGTGTGTCCCCCCCCCCCACAGAGCAGTACACTGTCACTGGCCTGATGGAGGCGGCGCAGATGATGGTGGACATCGATGGGGACGTCCTCGTGTTCCTGGAGCTAGCTCAGGTAGGACAGAACAGGACAGGGCCCTGTGTCAGCAGGGATGGGGTGAGGTACTGGGTGATGCCATGTCCAGCAGCTCCAGGGGGATGATGCTGCCCTGGCAGAGAAGGCAACCGGGTCTTGGATGTCCGTGGAGGAACAGGGTGGTGGTTCTGATGTGGGTTGGGTTGGTGGTGGCTCCGATCCGGGCTGGTGGTGGTTCTGATGTGGGCTGGTGGTTCCTCTGATGGGGACGGGTGGTTCTTTAGACGTGGGCTGGTGGTGGCTCTGATGTGGGCTCCATCTCTTCCAGTTCCACTGCGCCTACCAGCTGGCTGACTGGTGCCTCCACCACATCTGCACCAACTACAACAACGTCTGCCGCAAGTTCCCGCGGGACATGAAGGCCATGTCAGGAGGTGAGCAGGGACCAGGGTGGGCTGACGGGGGAGGGTGTCCTGGTAGTCCCAGCATTGTCCTCACCTCCTCTTCTCCCTGCAGAGAACCAGGAGTACTTCGAGAAGCACCGCTGGCCGCCGGTGTGGTACCTGAAGGAGGAGGATCACTACCAGCGGGCGAAGAAGGAGCGGGAGAAGGAAGACTACCTCCACCTCAAACGGCAGCCCAAGAGGAGGGGGGTCTTCTGGTAAGTCTTCTCCCTCCTTCATCGCCGCCAGCCACAGCCTCCTCTTCTTCCTCCTCCTCCTCCTCCTCGGCTGTGGTTTGAAAGCCCATCCTTGCCCTGGCTCCAGCATCCCTGGGAGGAGACGGGGAGGAAGAGGAGAAGGAAGAGGAAGGGTGGGATGACCTGCCCCAGCACCAGGCGTGGAGTGGATGCCACCAGCTGAAGTTCAGAGGAGATGGTGGGAGCAGGGGTGGCAGCAGGGGCCTGGCCCTGCAGAGGAGCCCCGGGTGCTCCTGGAGCCCTGCTCGCCCCGCGCCGCGGCCGCCAGCGCGCCCGAGGCCTGGCAGAGACTGAGCAGCAGGAGAAACTCACGTTTACAGGAGCACGAGGGCTGTGTCGTGGTTTCCTTTTGGGTTTGGTTTTTGTTCTCTTTTTTTGGTTTGTTTTTTTGTTTTCCTTTGGAACATCAGCAGCATGAGGACAAGGAGAAGAAGAAGAAGAAACCCATCCTCCTTCCACTTTGGAGTTGTAACCAGAAGCTGTGGGATGTGGTTGGTTTGTCCAACAGCATCTCACCACCCTGAGCAGCCAGAGCTGCTGCCAAGGGGGTTCCTGTCCCCCCTCTTTGACTTGCAGCAGGGTCAGGGCAGGGTGCAGGGGACTTTGGTCCCCAAATGCCTCCAGGCACTGCAGCATCATCCCTCTTTTCTCACGAGTGGGATCTAACTCGGGGAGGGGACAGGAGCCCTCTCCTCCCTGCCACTAACTTGGCATCTTTTTTTTTAAAAAAAAGAAAACTAAAAGCAAAAAAAAAAAACAACCCAACAAACCCCATGACCCCAACAACCCCAAACCCACCCCCCCCCTCAACCTGCCACACCAGAAACCAACCCCAGGCCCTGGCCTTGGGATTTTAAAGGCTGGAAGGTTCCATTGTAATAAATGGTATTTTAAAAGCCCAGCGTGATCCCTGTGTGTCTGGGAGGAAGCAGCTGGGCAGCTTTGTGCCCTGGATGGGGTGACACCCACACCCCTCCACCAGCACTCCCAGGAGGGACAGGGACAGTGGAAAAGGCTCCAACTATCAAATAAACCCTGTAGAGGTGGCTTTGCCATCAGACTCACTTTGCATGCCCCACCTGTGTCCTTGTAGGTGCACGAATGTCTGTGGCAGGAGAAGGTGCCGTGGGCAGAGCCACCCATCCCAGGGAGGTTTGCAGGACTGTCAGGCAGGGAGGGAGACAAAACTCTGCTTGTCAGGAGGTTTGTAGGACTGTCAGGCAGGGAGGGAGCCACAATTCTGCTTGTCTTTCCCAGCTGGAAAGGGGAAAAGCTCTTTTGAGCCCATCTCTGCTGCTGGACTGAGGACATAGGGATGGCTCCTGGGGGTGTCACCTCCCACTCTGTCCCGGCTGGCCTCAGTAGAGCACTTTGGGAGTCATTTCACATGCTTATCCTTGGCCACGGATGCAGGAGCAGGGCTGCAGCTCCAGCAAACTTTCACTCCATGTCTGCCCACTTTGCAGCCCCAGCCAGCAGGCAAGATGGCAGGTTTCTTTCCCTCTCAAATCCGGGCACTCACCATTGCTTCCGAGTCCCGTTTGCCTTCCCCAGGCCAGGACCTCCATGTCCCAGCATTAAATCCTGCACGTGCCTGGCCCTGTGGGAGCTACCTGCCAAGGTCTGAATCCTTGAGAGGTACCAGGCTGCCCAGGACACATCCTTGGGCACAAAGCAGGTCACCAAGACCTCCTGCTTTTAGCACTTGAGAAAATACTTGGCGTTACAAACGAACCCGACGGGAGCGCGAGGGGGCTTTTCTGGGAGCCCTTTTTCTCACCTAGCACTGCATGGATTTTGCAAAGCAGCTACTGCAGCACACAGAGCCCAGGCTTGGGGAGCACCACAGCCCCCCTAGGCAGCAACAGCAGCCTCATTAGGGGGGGGTCAGCAGCATCACTTGGCCCCCGGGGGGGGGGGAAGGGGTTCCAGCCCCACCCAGCGCGCACGCCCAGGGACTGAGATTTCAGCCTCCAACTTTTGCAGGTGACTTAAGATGGTGGGACTCACGGCTTAGGTGTAAAAAAGCAGAGCTCAGGTTGGCTGCTGAGGAGTTTCCCTGGTGGAAGCATCACTGGTGGGGCCCATTCCTGGCAGGATTCCAGCGTGGCAAGAGGACTAATGCCACGGGCTGGGTCCCGGGTGCCAACGTGGAACAAGCTGCTGAGCATCAGGGTCCAGCTCCTTTTGGTGCCCACGGACACCTGGAACAGATGATGGTCAATGTTATGGCAGAGCAAAGTGTATGTGTGGGGGTAATAAAAAAAAAAGCAAAATATGAGAAATCAGGAAGGTTTTTTTAAAAATGTTTATTCTTCCTTCATAAAAAGATGTAAAACCTGGGAAGAGCAAGCTCGCTGGGACGGAGCTTGGCATAAAAACCTGATAATGCATAGTAAAAAACCACTATTTTTATATTAGGTTTTAAGTTAATATATGTATAAGTTTACTATTACTAAATAAATACATAAATACACATCTTCAGCTTGTGTTTTCTAAATGAGGAGGGGTGGGAGGGATGAGCATAGGGTGTGGTTTGGGCACCATTCCGCAATGAGTAAAACATCCCAGTGTTCCCAGCAGCCCAAACATCCCCAAACCAGCTACTGGGATGAAAAAAAAGACCTGTATCCCAGCCCAAACCAGTACCCTTGGCTCGCTGAGAGGGGCTGGTGATGTTCTCCTCTCTTTGGTGAGGTCCCAGTGGGCTGGGCTGGACTGGGGTGGCAGCATGTGTAGCCAGCTCAAGTACTGGGGGAGTTTTTTCCAGCCAAGTTGTCCCTGAGCTTAAAGAGCCTGAGCAAAGGGCCAAGGGGCTGAGGACCAACCCATCCAGCTGCTGGATGGATGGCAGGTCCCCACAACCCTGCTCAGACCTCAGTGCAATCACCATCCCATGGTCACTGGAGACAGACAAGGGTCAGCAAAGCCACCCTGTAGCCAAGGGAATGGGAACTGACTTGGCCGAGGTCCCAGAGAAGGAGGTTTCTGGCACACCAATACTTTGCTGCCCCCATTCCTCACAGCCTTTCCTGGGCAAGCCCAGTGATCCCAGACCACTGGGATTCCCATCCTCTCCTCCAAGTCCAGTTTCAAACCGACTCCCAGTAACAAGCAGAACAACCACAAGCTAAAAAGCTGATTCAGACAACGTTAAGTAAACCAAGAACCCCAGGAACATCTGCCCACCAACCATACAGTATGAAGCTTGCTAGCCACCTAGGAGATGTTCTACAAGCAGAAGCCATTGCATGATGCCAAGAGTCTGAGGATGAGCCAGATAAAACCCACAGGGATGCCTGTGTCCTGCACAGGCCCTTCTCTGTGCTGGTCCTGAAGATGTCCAGGTAAGTACCAGTGCTTCCAGGTGAGAAAGTCCCACAAGCAGCTTGTAATTTCCCAGCTCTGTGCTTTGACTCTGAAATGAAGGCACCAGCTTGAATTTCATTAGGAAGCAGCAATACTGAGTCCATAGCTACAGACAGGACCATAAGGTTTGTCCTTCATCAGAGGATCAACTCCTCTGGGCTCAGCTCAACTGTACAATAGCTTCAAAAAGAGAAGAGCCACAGAAGAGTTATAAACAGAACATTCAAGTCTTCTCAGAAGTATTTATGACTTCAGCTTGAAGAGGGGAGGAGCTCAGCTGACTTCATATTGGAAATACCCCTGCTGGACCAGCTTGAAGGAGATGTCCTCTGCAATCCCTCCAAGATTGATGTCGTGCAGGGCAGCCAGCAGCATGTTCACAGAGGCATTGATCCCTTGTCTGTTAAGCCAGGTGTTGAGCATCTGGAAGAAGGGCTCCAGAGAAGCCTTGTCATTTGTCTCTGCAAGGGCAATGTCATTCTCCAGCAGATCAAGGGCTCGGCCAAACCTCTTCCAGTCTTTTACAGGCACTTGTTGGGCAAAGATGTCAAAAGAACGTCGCAAATCTGGAGGGGGGAAAGGGAAAAGCTCAGAGAACAGAGCTAGAGAGCTTCCTCTCTTGGCCTGGAGAGAAGGAGGCTGAGCTCAGACCTCAGTGCAATCACCATCCCATGGTCACTGGAGACAGACAAGGGTCAGCAAAGCCACCCTGTAGCCAAGGGAATGGGAACTGACTTGGCCGAGGTCCCAGAGAAGGAGGTTTCTGGCACACCAATACTTTGCTGCCCCCATTCCTCACAGCCTTTCCTGGGCAAGCCCAGTGATCCCAGACCACTGGGATTCCCATCCTCTCCTCCAAGTCCAGTTTCAAACCGACTCCCAGTAACAAGCAGAACAACCACAAGCTAAAAAGCTGATTCAGACAACGTTAAGTAAACCAAGAACCCCAGGAACATCTGCCCACCAACCATACAGTATGAAGCTTGCTAGCCACCTAGGAGATGTTCTACAAGCAGAAGCCATTGCATGATGCCAAGAGTCTGAGGATGAGCCAGATAAAACCCACAGGGATGCCTGTGTCCTGCACAGGCCCTTCTCTGTGCTGGTCCTGAAGATGTCCAGGTAAGTACCAGTGCTTCCAGGTGAGAAAGTCCCACAAGCAGCTTGTAATTTCCCAGCTCTGTGCTTTGACTCTGAAATGAAGGCACCAGCTTGAATTTCATTAGGAAGCAGCAATACTGAGTCCATAGCTACAGACAGGACCATAAGGTTTGTCCTTCATCAGAGGATCAACTCCTCTGGGCTCAGCTCAACTGTACAATAGCTTCAAAAAGAGAAGAGCCACAGAAGAGTTATAAACAGAACATTCAAGTCTTCTCAGAAGTATTTATGACTTCAGCTTGAAGAGGGGAGGAGCTCAGCTGACTTCATATTGGAAATACCCCTGCTGGACCAGCTTGAAGGAGATGTCCTCTGCAATCCCTCCAAGATTGATGTCGTGCAGGGCAGCCAGCAGCATGTTCACAGAGGCATTGATCCCTTGTCTGTTAAGCCAGGTGTTGAGCATCTGGAAGAAGGGCTCCAGAGAAGCCTTGTCATTTGTCTCTGCAAGGGCAATGTCATTCTCCAGCAGATCAAGGGCTCGGCCAAACCTCTTCCAGTCTTTTACAGGCACTTGTTGGGCAAAGATGTCAAAAGAACGTCGCAAATCTGGAGGGGGGAAAGGGAAAAGCTCAGAGAACAGAGCTAGAGAGCTTCCTCTCTTGGCCTGGAGAGAAGGAGGCTGAGGGGAGACCTTCTCACTCTCTACAACTCCCTCAAAGGAGGTTGTAAGAAGGATGGGATTGGGCTGTTCAATGGAGATACAAGAGACAGGACAAGAGGGAACGGCCTCAAGTTGTGCCAGGTGGTCACTGGAGACAGACAAGGGTCAGCAAAGCCACCCTGTAGCCAAGGGAATGGGAACTGACTTGGCCGAGGTCCCAGAGAAGGAGGTTTCTGGCACACCAATACTTTGCTGCCCCCATTCCTCACAGCCTTTCCTGGGCAAGCCCAGTGATCCCAGACCACTGGGATTCCCATCCTCTCCTCCAAGTCCAGTTTCAAACCGACTCCCAGTAACAAGCAGAACAACCACAAGCTAAAAAGCTGATTCAGACAACGTTAAGTAAACCAAGAACCCCAGGAACATCTGCCCACCAACCATACAGTATGAAGCTTGCTAGCCACCTAGGAGATGTTCTACAAGCAGAAGCCATTGCATGATGCCAAGAGTCTGAGGATGAGCCAGATAAAACCCACAGGGATGCCTGTGTCCTGCACAGGCCCTTCTCTGTGCTGGTCCTGAAGATGTCCAGGTAAGTACCAGTGCTTCCAGGTGAGAAAGTCCCACAAGCAGCTTGTAATTTCCCAGCTCTGTGCTTTGACTCTGAAATGAAGGCACCAGCTTGAATTTCATTAGGAAGCAGCAATACTGAGTCCATAGCTACAGACAGGACCATAAGGTTTGTCCTTCATCAGAGGATCAACTCCTCTGGGCTCAGCTCAACTGTACAATAGCTTCAAAAAGAGAAGAGCCACAGAAGAGTTATAAACAGAACATTCAAGTCTTCTCAGAAGTATTTATGACTTCAGCTTGAAGAGGGGAGGAGCTCAGCTGACTTCATATTGGAAATACCCCTGCTGGACCAGCTTGAAGGAGATGTCCTCTGCAATCCCTCCAAGATTGATGTCGTGCAGGGCAGCCAGCAGCATGTTCACAGAGGCATTGATCCCTTGTCTGTTAAGCCAGGTGTTGAGCATCTGGAAGAAGGGCTCCAGAGAAGCCTTGTCATTTGTCTCTGCAAGGGCAATGTCATTCTCCAGCAGATCAAGGGCTCGGCCAAACCTCTTCCAGTCTTTTACAGGCACTTGTTGGGCAAAGATGTCAAAAGAACGTCGCAAATCTGGAGGGGGGAAAGGGAAAAGCTCAGAGAACAGAGCTAGAGAGCTTCCTCTCTTGGCCTGGAGAGAAGGAGGCTGAGGGGAGACCTTCTCACTCTCTACAACTCCCTCAAAGGAGGTTGTAAGAAGGATGGGATTGGGCTGTTCAATGGAGATACAAGAGACAGGACAAGAGGGAACGGCCTCAAGTTGTGCCAGGGGAGGTTTAGATTGGATGTCAGGAAGAATTTTTTTTACCAAAAGGGTTGTCAGGGATTTAAGGGTCACAGAGACATTGTACTTAGGGAGGTGGTTTAGTTAAGGACTGGTCAGTGTCAGGTTAATGGTTGGACTGGATGATTTTGAAGGTCTTTTCCAACCAAGGGGATTCTGTATATCAGGGGAGAGCATGGTCAGCTGGTTCAGAAAGGATTTTGCCCCAAAAGCTCACCCTGCAGGGTCACCCCCTCCCTGCCCCCTGGGCCCCACACTTACAGTACATGGGGTCTTTTCCTTCTACCAGATTTCCTGGAACCAGATTCCTCCTGGGTGGTGCAGTGGGATACGATCTTCTAATTGTCTGGAAAGATAATGTGCTATAGCAGCCACCCTGGAACAGGTTGGGCAGGGAAGCTGTGGCTGCCCCATCCCTGCAAGTGTCCAAGGTCAGGTTGGATGGGGCTTGGAGCAGCCTGGGCTGGTGGGAGGTGTCCCTGCCCGTGCAGGGGGTTGGATTTAGATGATCTTGAAGGTCCCTTCCAACTCAAACCATTCTATGATTCTATGACCCACCAAGCCCTGGCTCAAACACTGTCCCTAAGCCCCAGTATTGGAGGAGGAGGTTGAAGACCATCTCTGTCTCTCCTGCTGGGGCAGGAGACCACCACATTCCCCCAGGACACCCATCATTTTCTAGCTTTGGGATGACAGGTTTTGCAGTCCTGAAACCAGAAAAAGGACAGGAGACTCCTTGCTGTCTCCATGCAGAACCTGTTATCCAGCTCAGGAAGCCCCTGAAGCTGATCAGCTTGGTGAAGGCAGAGGAAAGCACCAGAAACTGGCCAACCAGGAGAGAGGAACACATTCATGTACCTCAGGTCCTGGAGCATTGGGAATCACTGGACTTGATGCCCTGAGGAGCTGCTCGTTGCGGATGTTGTCCTGGGTCCCCCGGCCTCCCCGCTGGAGCTTCCTCAGCTGCTGCCTCAGGTAGTCCTGAGGCAGGAGAGAGGCACAAAGCAGCTGTGTCTGGTGGTCCTGGTGGTTTCAGGTCCAGCACAGCCTTCCCTTTAACCCTGGGACTCCACCCTGGATGTGCTGGCACCTCTGCCAGGGGAGCTATGACAGCACTGGGGAGGGGGCTGCAAGCCCCCCACATACAGCAGGGCACTACAAAAGACCTTCTTCTGCTTGGCCCAGCTCCACCACACCCCTGCAGGGATGAGACTTATCCTCCTGCTCCTCCAGCCTTCCCAGGACCTGCAGGCTAAGTGGGGAGCAGAGAGGGGACCTCACCCCACCCCCAAAAACAGAGCTGCCACCCCCCAACACACCATCCCAACAACTCACCATCGCGCTGCAGGACTTGCTACTCAGGTTCTTCCCATCTCCTGGAAGATGAAAATGATGCTGTGATCCCTCTTCCCTCAGGCATGTTCCTCTTCCCACCCAGCCCACACCCATGCAGAGCCTCTAGCTGGGATGAGCACCCCAGGGATCCCCCACTCCTGGTACTCACCTGAGGAATGGTGGCAGTAGCATTTCCACAGGACAAAGACCCCAAGGACCACTGCAAGTGGCCCCAGTATGATCAACGCAATCCAGTGTCCTAAAATGGATAAATCAGGGGGTGTGAGGAGCTGCTCCCGGTGCCCTCAGCAGTAGCTCATACCTCTCTCCCTCAGCCCACTCCCCCCACCTCCAGCAGCCCCCACTCACCAGCTAAGCCAGAGGTGGTGGTGGCAGGACCACAGCGGCGGTCGCTGTGCGGAGTGCAGGGAGCCAGCTCCACTTCTCCCTCGGGACACCTGGGAAAGGGAGAGACAGGGCAGGCTCAGTGGCCAGGAATCCCAGCACCCATCCCAGTGGGACCCACCATGTTGCCCAGCTCACCGGGGCCGGCACTTCTGGCACATCTCACAGGGGTGGTCAGGGGAGCAGAAGGTGCCGTTCCTGCAGACGCACTGGGTATTGCTGGTGTTGCGGCAGGGACTCAGCTCAACCTGATCTGTGGGTGAGAGGAGACATAGCTCGACCCCAGCCCCTCCACACCACACTCATCCTCCTCTTCCTTCGTTAAGGCAGCTAACAACCCGAGCTGACCCACAAGCAAAGCCCTCTGGTGTTGAGTTTCATAGAATCATAGAACGGTGAAGGTTGGAAGGGACCTTGAAGATCATCAGGATCCAACCTCCCTGCTATGAGCTGGGGCACCTCCCACTTGACCAGGCTGCTCCAAGCCTTTCAGCCTTACCCTTTCCTGCCCCACATCTCACCGTGCCCCAGAGAAAAGCAATGCTTGCATCAAAGCTCCACCAGCAGCCTACAACACTGCCTTGAACCTGGTCCTCCACGTCCTTGCTGGGCGGAGGTCTGGTGTCCAAGCTGGAACGCTGCATTGAATGGAGATGTAGGTCTAGCCACTACACTGATCCCAGACCCAGCCTGCTCCCTGCAGCCTGAGCCACTCGTTGGGGACACATGCTCTTAGAAGTCTGTGGTCAGAGGAACCCAGCCTGTGCCACCACCCAGCACCACCCTCTCACACCTCTCGTACCTTCCCGACACGTCTGGCAGCCGAGGCACTTGGTGAAGTCGTTTGGGTATTCAATGTACTCGTCCTTCTTACAGGGCAAACACTTGCTGGAGCCATTCTGTTCTTTGCAGTGCTCTGCAACATAGGTGCCTGCAAGGAGGGGTGGAGGAGAAAGAGAAGGGTGAACACAGGAGCCTGAAGAGGGATCTCCTCAATGCTGATCAATATCTCCAGGGGTTGTCAGGAGGGGGGGGACCAGACTCTGCTCAGGGGTGTCCACAGGGCAATGGGCACAAACTGGAGCACAGGAGGGTCAAACTAAACATAAGGACTTCTTGATTCTGAGGGTAACAGCCCTGGGACAGGCTGTCCAAGGAGGTTGTGGAGTCTCCATCCCTGGGATCTGCTCTAGGGGATCCTGCTCTAGATGATCTCCAGAGGTCCCTTCCAACCCTCACCACTCTGTGACACAACACAGGACAGAGATATCTTTGCAGAAAGGGCAAATTGTGCTGCCCGTGAAGGTAAAGGGCAAATCAGGAATCATCAAAAGAAAAACATCCCCATAATGACTCCTTAGATCTCCTGGCAGCAGAGCAGGGGAGAGCTGGAGCACTGACAGGCAGAATTCCCAGCATAGGATGTGATGTCTGAGCCCATCCTACCTGCAGGGCACTTCCTGCAGTAGAGATCGCTGTCTTGGACTTGATAAAACTCTTCCCCATCCCTGCTTGGGTCCAAGGGATACAACTTGTCCCTCCTATTCAGTGGTGCTGCAGGAGTTCCCAACGTAACTTCCTGTTAAAAAAATACAGAAAAATCTGGGTTAAAAACCACTCCAAGTCCGTGGGGCAAGGGAAGAAAGAGAAGGGCAAGAGCTGTTCTGATGAACCAGGAAAGGAGCTCTGGGACAGCTCAGAGCCACTGGACCTGGCAGCCAAACCTTGACGCAAGTGAAGGGCACTTTCCCAGTTTCAGGCTGGTTATTTCCTTGGCAAAGCATAAGGAGGAGGTATGCAGAGGGATTCCCACGTGCCAGGCCATCAGCAAGGCAAAGGCTCACTAACATTTCCTTAGGATAACATCAGGCCCCCCTTCCTTCCCCAATTTCTGAGCACGTGAACCAACAGCACCGAAGAAAATGGAAGGGCGGGGAAGAGGAACAAGGAGGGCGTTTGTGGGGAGGAAACCAGCCCTGTGTCAAGGTTGGCACATGGCTCCTGTGCCCACAAGAAACACCCGGGCTGCTCCAGGCTCCCAGGGGACAAGCACAAGCTCCAGCATTTCCACAATATCCCTGTTATCTTGCTGTGGATCGGGAAGCAACGGCCCCGTTTCTGCCAGCTCACTGGGCACCTTTCTGCTGGCTCAGCTCTTGCTGGGATGCTCCAACTCCAGGGGGATAATATTCAACAGGAATGGCCCCTCATCCCATCAGGACTTGAGGTCCTTCAGGCACCCCATGTCCCTAAAGGGGACAGTGCCCTTGGCATCTCAGCCTGCACAGGGCACAGCTGCTCCACGGACACAAAACCTGCCCTAACTTCTGGCCCCTGCCCCTCAAGCTGGGGCAGGGGTGCTGTGTGTGGCACAGCAGTGAAAGTCTCAGCAGAGACACTTTCTCCTTTCCCTCCCATACTCGGGCATGAAACCTGCCTCTCTTTAACCGTGGGGCAAGGGAAGAAAGAGAAGGGCAAGAGCTGTTCTGATGAACCAGGAAAGGAGCTCTGGGACAGCTCAGAGCCACTGGACCTGGCAGCCAAACCTTGACGCAAGTGAAGGGCACTTTCCCAGTTTCAGGCTGGTTATTTCCTTGGCAAAGCATAAGGAGGAGGTATGCAGAGGGATTCCCACGTGCCAGGCCATCAGCAAGGCAAAGGCTCACTAACATTTCCTTAGGATAACATCAGGCCCCCCTTCCTTCCCCAATTTCTGAGCACGTGAACCAACAGCACCGAAGAAAATGGAAGGGCGGGGAAGAGGAACAAGGAGGGCGTTTGTGGGGAGGAAACCAGCCCTGTGTCAAGGTTGGCACATGGCTCCTGTGCCCACAAGAAACACCCGGGCTGCTCCAGGCTCCCAGGGGACAAGCACAAGCTCCAGCATTTCCACAATATCCCTGTTATCTTGCTGTGGATCGGGAAGCAACGGCCCCGTTTCTGCCAGCTCACTGGGCACCTTTCTGCTGGCTCAGCTCTTGCTGGGATGCTCCAACTCCAGGGGGATAATATTCAACAGGAATGGCCCCTCATCCCATCAGGACTTGAGGTCCTTCAGGCACCCCATGTCCCTAAAGGGGACAGTGCCCTTGGCATCTCAGCCTGCACAGGGCACAGCTGCTCCACGGACACAAAACCTGCCCTAACTTCTGGCCCCTGCCCCTCAAGCTTGGGCAGGGGTGCTGTGTGTGGCACAGCAGTGAAAGTCTCAGCAGAGACACTTTCTCCTTTCCCTCCCATACTCGGGCATGAAACCTGCCTCTCTTTAACTGCAAATATTTCTCCTGTGAGTCAGAAGCTGCCTTGAAAGGCTGAAACAATAGAGTTTTCCTCTGAGCCAGACAGGCCATGTAGAGACCCAATCCCTCCCCCTTCCTCCAGAGACTGCTTCCAGCACTTGTGCAAGGAAGGGGGTGTGTGTGAAAGCCAGCTGGAGGAGGTCTGGCTGCTTTGAAAGACCCACCACACCACCACTGAGAGCAAGCCAGGCCACGAGAGGGTGACACTCCCCCCCACATCCCCTAGCACCCAGCTTGGCCTAGAGACACAGAGAAGTATAGACCCTTCAAGCCCTGGCCAGCCTGGGTACAGGACCATCTCCAGACCCAGCCTTGGAGAAACCAAACCCACATCTCTTCAACAGCTTCTGGTTTTGCATCTCCTGCTGCTTCCTCCAACCGGGAGGGTTTGCAAGTGTATAACATGCTTTTCTATCCAGCTTAAGAGAGAAATTCTGCCTTAACTTCCCAGCCACAAGCAGCTCTCAGGGCTTTTCCCACTCTGCTCCTGAAAGCCTTCAGGGACTGGGCAACCTGCCCCACCACCTCACTGTCCCCACAGGGGAATGAAAAAAAATAAGCTTTTTCCCCCCCCCATTCAAACTCAGCCAGGCTGTGAAGGTGATCACAGCAACAACTACCCATTATCTGCTGTTTGGAAAAGCCCGAGGCACAGGATTCCATTGCCTTTCACCAAACAACAACTCAGCAGAGCTCACACACAAGTGCACGATAAGGTTTATCAGCTCCCACCACCTTCCCCAGCAAGTGCAGCTCAAGTGCATCATCCCACCACAGAGCCCTTGGCAGGCAAGGGCCACATCCCTGACTAACCCATCAGACTTGCAAAGCACGGGGAGAGAAACCAGGCTGGGAGCCGTGGGCGGGTGAGCCACAGTGGGATTCCAGAGTAGTTTTCACCCACAGTAAACATCCCAAGAAAGCAACGTTGCCTCAAGGCAGAGGAATTACCAGGCAGAGGAATCCTCAAACCCTTCCGCAGTTAAAAGTCTCTTCCCCTGGATGCTCAAGTTTGACAGAAAGTTCTGGGAAGCATCAACCTTCAAACTTTCCCTTCATCCATCCTTGATTTGTTTTTAATCCTGAAGGGATCCCAAGGAAGGGGTTGGACCCTCGAGAAGAAGACAGACCCCTCGTTCAACTCTTGACCAGCAAGGAACACCTGTGAGGCCTTGATGGCAGCAGGAAAGGCTTTTAGCCAACAGTGTGAAGGAGCCAGGCTAAAAGAGATGGCAGGCAGACACCCGATGTGTGTCTGCTCCTAGGGGACAGGCCTGACAAACACACCAGGGTGTCCCTCCCCACACCAAGACTTTCTGAGGATGGAAGCTGAGCTCCCACAGTGATCCAACAACATTCCTCCTCAGAAGCCAGTGGCCCAGGTCCAGGCATGATGCAACAAGTATCAGAGGAAGGAAACGCAGTCGTAATATCGTACGACTATGACGTGGGACATCAGGCCTGAGCTCTCCCTCCTCTTGAATAAAAGAAGGTAGTAAAAGTTAAAGAAAGAGGCTGTCAAGTGACACAAGTTTTGGTTTGGTAAGGATAAACTCTCATGATCAATACAGGGAAGGAAATGAATGAGAAGGCTGATGTGCTTTGAAAAACCTCTTACGTCACTACTGATTCTGGGGACAGGAATTCCATCACTGGGCAAGTCTGGGGCCACAGCAGGGCCAGGCCCCCACATGGATTGCAGGCCAGCCCCGGGATAAAACTCAGGGTGGAATATCCCTGGGGATAAACTTCAGGGTGGGATCCCACTCCCTTCAGGTGAGACAAGACTTAAGGTATTTGCGCCTGATCCATGGGGAAACGTGATCCGCACAGAGGGGATTTTCTGTCCCAAAAACCAGGGGCACTGAGGGGTGGGCCATCCTCTGGGCAAGTTAGAGAGGCAGAATTCCTGCAGCAGGCTGCCCGGAGCTGCCTACAGTCCTGGCATTGCATCCAGAGCACGAGGGAGGGACAGGAAGAGAGCGGGAATCCCCTGCGGTGACGCCTCAGGGCCATATTTCTGCCCCGCACACGTGTGCACCTGCCCCCCCTGCCCCACACCCGGGAGGGCTGAGATCACCCCATCCACCCCACCCCTCTTCTACCCTGCCCCACAGCCTCAATCCCGGCCCCCCCTGGCCTGCAAAACCTGCCCAGGTGAGTAACCCCCCACGCCCTACCAGCCCAGCTCCCCTCCCGTGGGCACTGCCCTGGTGAACC
>NW_009952155.1:173227-174797 GCF_000747805.2 Chaetura pelagica | reverse complement strand
CGGAGGGGACGGCTGGGGACAGGCCTGGGGATGGCTTGGGACACCCCGGAGAAGGCACTTCAGCCGCTGTGAAAGGGGACCCGGAAGAGCTGCCGCCCTTTTTTATACCATCGCAAGGAGGAGGAGGAGGAGGAGGAGGAGGAGGAAGCAGAAGGGGAGGGCTGGCCCACGGCAACCAAACTCGCTCCTTTCAGCACTGAAAAACCACAAGCAGAGTTTCAATGTGAGGTTTGAGTAACAGCTCGGTCTGCCGAGGAAGATGAACTTTCATTCACTTCGGGTTTTTTTTACCACATCTTTTCTTTTATCTCCTTGTTGTTGTTTTTTTTTCTTCTGTGCTAAAATTGGTTACGAAGCTCCCAGATCAGAAGCTGTCAGGAATGTTTCTTTTAGGGTGTTCTCCCAGGATGTTCTGGCTTCTCCCAGGATGTTCTGGCTTCTCCCAGGATGTTCTGGCTTCTCCCTGGATGTTTGTTCTGGCTTCTCCCAGGATGTTCTGGCTTCTCTCAGGGTGTTCTTGCCCCTCCCAAGGTGTTCATGTTGCTCTTGCTTCTCCCAGGTTGCATTTTTTCCCCCCCCCATCACACAGCAGCCATCTCAAGGGAGCAGGCCACAGGTTTTAGTTTTCCAGGGAGAAAAAAAAGAGTTTCCCAAATCCAAAGCACTGAGAGATCCCAGCCCAGGCAGCACAAGGTGCAAAGTCTCTACCGAGTCACTCGTCTGTGTTTCAACAGTCACCTCTTTGCCTCTGAGCTGGAAAGGGGGGAAATTCCACCTTGGCTTTGGGTTGTTCTGTCGTTTGTTTATTTATTTATTTGTGAGGAGGGAACTTGAGCTGAAAAAAAGAGGAAAAAAAAAAGTAAGTAATTAAAATCAAAACGTTAAAACCTTTGGACTTTCTGCCATTTCACAACCGGCTCTTCCGCAGGCAGGTTATCTGGGCAGTGTGTAATAAAAATGACAGAAGAAAACTGAAGCAGAGACATGCTGACCTGTTAATGTTTTCCTACCCCTGAACTGAGAGCTCACTCCCCTGAGAATTGCCAGAAGGATCTAAGCCCAAGCAGGCTTCCCTTCCTTCCTCCCAACCGCTCTCGTGAATCACCGGAGGCTGTGGATGAAAACACTTGGCCTGCTAAAGTTTACCAGAGGCAAAGGCAGAGCTCAGGTGGATCTGCAGGGGCAAACAAGGGCTCATTGAATTGGAAATCGGGGTGAAAAGGGGCTGCAGAGCAGATCAATGGAGTTACCATCAGCCCTTGGACCTGGAGGAAGGCAGTGAGACTCCTGCAATCCAAGGGCAGCAGCAGAGCCACAGCGAACCTGCTGGAGATGTGGGTGTTGCATAGAATCATAGAATTCTGCAATGGTTTGGCTTGGAAGGGACCTGAAAGCTCATCTAGATCTAACCCCCCTGCATGGGCAGGGACACCTCCCACCAGCCCAGGCTGCTCCAAGCCCCATCCAACCTGCCCTTCAACACCCCCAGGGATGGGGCAGCCACAGCTTCCCTGCCCAACCTGGGCCAGGCTCTCACCACCCTCACACCAAAGAATTCCCTCCTCATGTC
>NW_009952155.1:158001-170308 GCF_000747805.2 Chaetura pelagica | reverse complement strand
CCCAGGCTGCTCCAAGCCCCATCCAACCTGCCCTTCAACACCCCCAGGGATGGGGCAGCCACAGCTTCCCTGGGCAACCTGGGCCAGGCTCTCACCACCCTCACACCAAAGAATTCCCTCCTCATCTCCAACCTCCAGCTCCCTCTCCCACTTTTCATCCATCCCCCTCATCCCATCCCTCCCTGCCCTTGTCCCAAGCCCCTCCCCAGCTTTCCTGGAGCCCCTTCAGGCACTGGAAGGTGCTCTAAGGTCTCCCTGGAGCCTTCTCTTCTCCAGGCTCAACACCCCAACTCTCCCAGCCTGTCCCAGGTCCCTTGTGGTGACCATGCTTGTGCAGCCAGCCACGCTGACCAATGGACACCTTCCTTGTCTCCTTGCAGAAGTCAGGACCTGTCCATGCTGAAAATAATCAACATGACTTCAAGGGGAATAATTCCTGCTTGTTTCCTGGGTGGGTACTTCTATTACAAGCCCCAAAAGTATGCAGGGCCTTTTGTTTAACCAAAACCATGTGTTCTGCACTCTAGATACCACTGACTTCAGCTGAAGTCATTTGGGTCCTTTGAGAATAACTGAGTTTTCAGTTCTGTCAGAATAAAAGCTACTCCTCTGCATTTGCATATCATCTGCATAATTAGTGGGTTGGGGAAGTACCTGGACCCTCCAAAAAAAACCCAAACACCCAACCTTTAGGGAACTGCTGTGCATAAACTTAAGATGGGAGGAAGGGGAATGCAGAAGTGCAGCTTCCCAGATTGCCCCATAATTTATACTGGACTCCGAGACGCATCCGAGCAGTGGGAGGACAACCCTGAGCATCCAGACCTTGTGATCTCCCCCTCCTCCTGACAAGCACTTCTCAGGAACCTGCACTGCCTTCTCCTTCTAGCTCAGCCTCCCCGGCTGTAAAACGGGACCAATGGAGTTGTCTGGGCTGCCAAACCACGAGAGGAATTTTTACACAGCTCTACACAAAGGCAACTCTATCCCCAGCCCCTGGGTATTTGGTGCCAGGCTGGGATGCTTTCCCTCTCCCGCTGCCCAGCCGCCCGATCCCGAGGGGTGAAACTTCCCAAAGGGGTGGGACATCCCGAGGGGTGGGACATCCCAGGAGACGCGTCATCCACCCGCCAAGCAAGAAATTCCAGCCCGGCCGTGCAGACATGCCGACTGCTTCCATTTAAGGCTGATTTGCAGGGCAGGCTCTGGCCACAGGGGAGAGAGGAGTGTGTTTTTATCACCCCAGGACAGGCCTCCTGGCAGGCACCCACACCCCTTATCGCCAACAACCGGCTCATCCCCGCGGCTCCCTCTGAACCAGAGTCCAACAGCAAGGGTGAGTTAAGCACTTGAGGAAGAATCATAGAATCACACGATGGTTTGGGTTGGAAGGAACCTGAAAGATCATCTAGATCCCACCCCCTGCATGGGCAGGGACACCTCCCACCAGCCCAGGCTGCTCCAAGCCCCATCCAACCTGCCCTTCAACACCCCCAGGGATGGGGCAGCCACAGCTTCCCTGGGCAACCTGGGCCAGGCTCTCACCACCCTCACACCAAAGAATTCCCTCCTCATCTCCAACCTCCATCTCCCTCTCCCACTTTTCATCCATCCCCCTCATCCCATCCCTCCCTGCCCTTGTCCCAAGTCCCTCCCCAGCTTTCCTGGAGCCCCTTCAGGCACTGGAAGGTGCTCTAAGGTCTCCCTGGAGTCTTCTCTTCTCCAGGCTGAACACCCCAACTCTCCCAGCCTGGCTCCACAGCAGAGCTGCTCCAGCCCTCCCATCATCTCCATGGCCTCCTCTGGACTTGCTCCAAGAGCTTTATTTCCTTCCTGTGTTGGGGGCTCTAGAACAAGACATAATACAAGAAGAAGGTTTTGTAATGGCAAATCCCATCCTTAACTCTGTTCCAAGTGGAAAATAAAACAAGTGCAAGGGTTTGAGCAGGACCTTCCTTCCCACTGCCTCTCCACCAGGAGAAGGGAGATTTGAGCCCAAACTATCCACAGCAGGAACAAACAGCTCTGGGGGAAAGCCCAGTCTTATCAGCCACAGTTGGTGGTTAACCTCACCGAGCTGGCTGCTCCTTTGGCACTCAGCTCTTCAGACCCTTGAAATTCATGTCCTCTCTAATCCTTCATCTTTAACAGAGACTTGAGGGGGGGGCAAAGGTAGCTGTAATCTTCTCCTTCCAGAGCATCTTGCTTTTAACTGTGATCCCAGCACACCCAGGGTACGTGCCTATATATAAATCTATCTATGAGTTTTGAACTCCAGGGTTCAGTTTTGCTCTCAGCTTCTTGCTGCCTCTTGCGTGTTGTTGTGTCTGGGAGGGCTCTGAAGCTGCCTGATAATTCTGACCTGCCCTCCCATTCTTGGGATAAACAAATGATTTGTCTCATAAATGGCTGGTTCCTCTTTCCAAGAGGGAGCAAAAGGTCTTGTAGCTAAGTCCAGGCTGTGAACTTCATGAGAAGGGAGCTCAGTTCCCCACTGCACCATGGCCCCAAGCCACCCTGTCCCTCAGTGCATCAGTTTCCCCTCTGTGGCAGAGGGATGCTTGGATTTCTGTCTTCACTCCCTTCCCCTGCCTTATCTCTGGGGTTCAGGAGAAGCTCAAAGCAAGCAGGTGGATTACCTCATCCTTTCTCCCTTCACCTTTCCCAACACAGCTTCCCTGCCTCTCAGCACACAGGGGCTGGGCAAGGGAAGGGGTGAAATGCTTCCCCTTCCTCTGCCAGCCCAGAGGGCTCCCAAGAGCAAGGGGAAACTTGAAACAGCAAATGTGGAGTCTGAACTAGGATCTGCTCCTCCCTCCCCCTGAACCAGGGCTTAAAAGGAGCTCTGGGATGAAGGAGAGGGATGAGGACATTGAGGACTCTGAGCTGCAGCCCAGGCTCCCTCTCCACAGAATCACAGAATGGTTCTGGTTGGAAAAGACCTTTAAGATCATTGAGTCCAACCACAACCCAACTCTAACCACCACAACCCAACTCTCCCAACCATTAACCAAACTCTACCAAGTGCTTAAACCATGTCCCTCAGCACCACATCCACGTGCCTTCTGAACACCTCCAGGAATGGGGATTCAACCACCTCCCTGGGCAGCCTGTTCAGTGTTTGATCACCCTTTCAGTGAAGGAGTTTCTCCAATCTAAACCTCCCCTGGGGCAACTTGAGCCCATTTCCTCTTGTCCGGTCCAAACCAAGACACCTGCCTGCTTTCAAACTGGAAGAGAAACCTCTGGCTCAACAGGTCCAAGGATGGAAATGATGGATCTCACATAAAATCCAGCTTTGGAGAATCCCAGCCCAGGTTAAGTCACCATGGTGCAAAGCTAGGATGATACAAACCCTTAGAAAAGTCTGTGTGAAGCCACCTTCTGCCAAACCACTGTCCAGAGGGTCCAATCTCATCCCTAGCCACACATAATCCCTGAGACTCCATGAAGGGACCAAGCTGCTCTTGTTTTATCTCTTTGCCCAGCTACAAAAGCAAATTAAAAATTGGCTTTGGGGGTTAAACACTGAGGGCACCTTTAATCTGCTCCCCAAATGTCTCAAGCACATGGATACTTTCTTCAGCCAATAATTTCCATCTTGCATCACCTTGTTTTTTTTCCACAGTGGAATTTCCAGGAGGGAGTTTCTCCTCTGGAGCAGGGATCAGACCATGGCTCTTTTCATCACTGAACATGTGACACTCCAGTTTTCACAGCCTCAAGTTCAAGGCTGATTTCCTCAGGTGTCTAAACACAGCCCTGGGCGGCTCCTTTGGTTGTGATCACATGTTGTTTCTGGGCCAAAATGTGCCCTCCCTGCTTCCCAGAGAACACCCAGGCTGGATTTTTTTTGGCAGCAGGGCTCCCAGAGGTCACAGCTCCTCAGGTATGAATGGCTCTGCAGTTGGAAGGCAATGTGATTCTGGAGCTAGCACTGAAAGGATTAATATAAAACTCCAGCTTGACACAGAAAGCTTGGAAGGAGATAAAAATAGACTCTTGCCTCTGCTGAGTCATCTCCTGATGTAAAACATGGAGCGGGGGGTGTCTAAAGGCTGCTCTGAGACCTGCTGCCTTCCTGCAGCAGCTTGAGCTGGCCAGGATAAGAGATTCAAGGCTGTGCCACCAAACCCTCGGGTTGAACCAATGTCATGGTCACCACGACATTGTCAGTCAGTTTGCCTGCGTTAGGGACTGGCGAGGAACATGAAATAACCTCCCTGAAAATGAAACCAGCAGCCACCCGTGGCTGGGAGCAGCCTGGGGTGAGCACAGCACAGCCTGGACCGGCTGCACCCACAGCTCAGCAGCCCCAGAAAACACCTCCTAAAATTAAGACGGGTTAAAGCTCCACCCCCTGTGTCCCTGGGGGCGCAGCCTGGCTGATTTCTGTGGGATTTCTGGAGAAACCTGCAGGCACGGGGTGGCATTAGCATCCCAGCAGCTAGAGGGTTAAGCTGAGGGCTGCACAGGCTGCTCTGACTCACAGCTCAGCAGATCCACCAAAGCCAAACACTTCTGAGAAACCTGGCAAGTCCAAACACCCTGATCACTGACCCCTGCGTGTGACCACCAGGGACCAGGCACCTCAGCATCGCAGTCCCCCTGATCTGCCAGAGACATCACACCCACCAACCCAGTGATACAGAAATACTCAGAACTTGGCAGCTCTGCTTCAGCAACACTGTTCACCTCTCTGTTTTTTTTTATTTTGTTTCAGCAGTGTTGAGCTTTGCTCTGAAAACATCAGACTTTCCATGAAGAAACTTCTCTCCTGCATCCTGACATGGGGGGGAGGTGAACTCAAATTATTCTGTCACATAGAGATAAAAAACAACAACAATGCAGCTGCAAAAACGGCTGATCCTGGCTGGGCCACAGTAGCCAGACCACTAAACACAAATACAAATGACATCACTGCCTCAGCATTCAAAGCACAGACAGACCCCAGAGGCAAAGCAGCCCCTCACTATGTTGTGGACTCATGGAATGATCATGGGTTTGGGTGGGAAAGGACCTGAAAGCTCATCCAGATCCAACCCCCCTGCATGGGCAGGGACACCTCCCACCAGCCCAGGCTGCTCCAAGCCCCATCCAACCTGCCCTTCAACACCCCCAGGGATGGGGCAGCCACAGCTTCCCTGCCCAACCTGGGCCAGGCTCTCACCACCCTCACAACAAAGAATTCCCTCCTCATGTCTCACCTCAATCTCCCTCTTCCAGTTTTCATCCATCCCCCTCATCCCATCCCTCCCTGCCCTTGTCCCAAGTCCCTCCCCAGCTTTCCTGGAGCCCCTTCAGGCACTGGAAGCTGCTCTAAGGTCTCCCTGGAGCCTTCTCTTCTCCAGGCTCAACACCCCAACTCTCCCAGCCTGTCCCCAGAGCTGCTCCAGCCCTGGGATCACCTCTGTGGCCTCCTCTGAATTCACTCCAACAGATCCATGTCCTTCCTGTGTTGGGGCCTCCAGAGCTGCACTGGCTTCTCCACTTGGGGTCTCAGCAGGGCAGAGCAGAGCAGCAGAAACCTCTCCCTGACCTTGCTGGCAACTGCACAATGGTGGCTGGTGTCCAACCAATCACCTCAGCTCTGTTTCCCGCTCTCTAGCAGAGGGGAATCCCACCCTGGCCCATGCTCCCAAGGGAAGCTGTGGCTGCCCCATCCCTGGGGGTGTTGAAGGGCAGGTTGGATGGGGCTTGGAGCAGCCTGGGCTGGTGGGAGGTGTCCCTGCCCATGCAGGGGGTTGGATCTAGATGGTCTTGAAGGTCACTGCCAACCCAAACCATTCCAGGATTCTCTGATTTGTGTGGGAACAGAGGAAATGGAAAAACTCTCCCCATTATCACCCAAGACCTCCTGTCCACCTCAGACTTACACAAACACCCCTTCCCATCCAACCCCAGATGCCACATCCAGGTGGGTGGGTTTCCAGACACCTTTTCCAAAGGTTTCTCTCCTCTCCACACACATCCCCACGAAAAGGGGGTGCCACCACCCCTGACAACACCTCGGGGAGGTGACAGGGCTGCATTTTGAGGTAAATAAAGGCGAAAACCACCCCAAAAAGCGAGCAGACCCCCTCAGCCTTTTCCCTCCTAGCTTTTCCAAAGGTTTCTCTCCTCCCATACATATCCCCACGAAAAGGGGGTGACACCACCCCTGACAACACCTCGAGGAGGGGGCAGGGCTGCATTTTGAGGCAGAAAAAGGTAAAAACCACCCCAAAACGCGAGCAAAACCCCCCCTCAGCCTTTCCCAGACACCTTTTCCAAAGGTTTCTCTCCTCCCATACATATCCCCACGAAAAGGGGGTGACACCACCCCTGACAACACCTCGAGGAGGGGGCAGGGCTGCATTTTGAGGCAGAAAAAGGTAAAAACCACCCCAAAACGCGAGCAAAACCCCCCCTCAGCCTTTCCCAGACACCTTTTCCAAAGGTTTCTCTCCTCCCATACATATCCCCACGAAAAGGGGGTGACACCACCCCTGAGAACACCACGGAGAGGCGGCAGGGCTGCATTTTGAGGGAAATAAAGCTGAAAACTACCCCAAAACGAGCAGACCCCCCCTCAGCCTTTTCCCTCCCACCTTTCCCACAGCCTTCTCTCCTCCCATACATATCCCACACGAAAAGGGGGCGACACAACCCCTGACAACACCATGGGGAGGCGGCAGGGCTGCATTTTGAGGTAAATAAAGCTGAAAACCACCCCAAAACGCGAGCAACCCCCCCCTCAGCTTTTTCCCGCAGCCTTCTCCCCTCCCATACACAACCGCACGAAAAAGGGGGTGCCACCACCCCTGACAACACCACAGGGAGGCGGCAGGGCTGCACTTTGAGGTAAATAAAGCTGAAATCCACCCCAAAACGAGCAGACCCCCCTCAGCCTTTTCCCGCCCGCTAGGCGGGCGGCGCCGCGCAGTGCGCATGCGCGGGGCTGCACCACCGCGGTTGGGGGGGGGGGATCCACATCCGAAATTAAAACCAAAACTATTGCTTTAAGTCAGAAGGCCTTCCTTATCTGATTGTTTCAAAGAGACAGGGCTTCTGCATCAGTTACAAATCTTGAGCTGCATGAATCCCTGCCAAACTTAATTTGTCTGTTTTGTATGAAATGTATAAATGATACAGTAACAGTTACGACGGTCCTCCGGGAGCTGCTCAGGTAGGGCCGGGGGTGGGGAGGGGGGTGGGATGGGCCTGAGAGCCGAGGGGAGGGCAGGGGAGGCCTCAGTGGGGCCTCTGGGAGGGGAAAGGGGCAGCAGGAAGGGAGGGGAGGCGGGAGGAGCGGGTGTCAGGGAGCTGTGTGCCCTGGATCTCACAGGATTCGGGGATGGGTTGGGTTGGAGAGACCTGAAAGATCATCCAGATCCAACCCCCTGCACGGGCAGGGACACCTCCCACCAGCCCAGGCTGCTCCAAGCCCCATCCAACCTGCCCTTCAACACCCCCAGGGATGGGGCAGCCACAGCTTCCCTGCCCAACCTGGGCCAGGCTCTCACCACATTCACAGGGAAGAAGGTTTATAGGAAGGATTCAGGACTGACCTGATTCACTTCTGTCTCTTCTCTAGACGTGGAAAGCTGCAGAGGGAGTCAGACTTCATGGCCAGTGTAGACAGCAGCTGGATCTCCTGGGGTGTGGGAGTCTTCATTCTGAAGCCCCTGAAGTGGACTCTCTCCAGTGTGCTGGGTGACAGTAAAATACCTGAGGAAGAAGAAGTTCTGATTTATGTGGAGCTGCTTCAGGTGAGTGTTGAAACTTTCTCAAGGTTTTGCATCTCTGGAAAAATCATGAGTCAGTTGATGTACTAGCAAGGAAGGATCAGGATGGACTAGACCTCTAGACCTTCATTTGTACTCTTTAGATGTTTAAAATCCTGTTGAATTATAGAATCATGGGATGGGGAAAGTTGGAAGGGACCTTAAAGATTAACAGGTCCCAACCTCTGTGCCATGGGCAGGGACACCTCCCACCAGCCCAGGCTGCTCCAAGCCCCATCCAACCTGCCCTTCAACCCCCCCAGGGATGGGGCAGCCACAGCTGCCCTGGGAATCCTGTTCCAGGATCTCACCACCCTCATGGTGATGATAGAGATAGATGGAATCACTTGGAGATAAGAAATAGTTGATACCTACTGATGTTCCTTTAAAATGAGATCATGACTTTTCACTGACTTCCAAGAAGTGGGAGGGACAGGTTGGCTGGTTTGTCAGGGAAGACAAGTAGAAGACTGTAAATCCCAGGTGTGAGTTCATGGAAGGAGCAGGAGAGAGTCCTTCAGGCCAAGTGCCATCTGCTGAATGTGAAAACAGGAGAAATAGGGGACACAGAAGTCTCTGGCTGTCAGTCCAGGCTGTCATTGAGCTGACCTTGTGTGTGTGTCTGTGTTCTGAAAAGCTTCCAGCTTGATGTGTCCAGAGCTGCCCCTGGATCCTGCCAAAGACCCTTTTCTTTGGAATGTGGGTAGTGATAGAGCTATGGGTTCCTCTGGGAATCATGGAACTCCTTGTTGCTCAGTCTGGCTTGGCTGGGCAGCACTGACAGGGAGCCTGGGTCCCTCATCTGCTTCTCAGTGGTGTTAAAATTAGCACCAAAATTAGCTGTTGCATGTGATTGGCATCTAAATGACTGGGACTGCCAGAAATCCATGAGCTCTTTAGATGTCTTCCTTTCTTCTGGTAGCAGACAGTGCCCTTGCGGTGGGCATTGCACAGCCCTTCCAGAGAGGATGTGCATGGGAGAGGAGAGAAACCTTTGGAAAAGGTGTTTGGAAAACCACCAGCCTGTGGATGTGGAATCTGGGGGTGGATGGGAACAGTTGTTTGTATAGTCTGGAGTGGACAGGAGTTCTCAGCTGAAATGAGGAGAACTTTTCTTGTTCCTCTGCTCCCATACAAATCAGAGAATCCTGGAATGGTTTGGGTTGGAAGGGACCTGAAGGATCATCCTGATCCAGCCCCCTGCATGGGCAGGGATACCTCCCAGCAGCCCAGGCTGCTCCAAGCCCCATCCAACCTGCCCTTCAACACCCCCAGGGATGGGGCAGCCACAGCTTCCCTGCCCAACCTGGGCCAGGCTCTCACCACCCTCACACCAAAGAATTCCCTGCTCATGTCCAACCTCCATCTCCCTCTCCCACTTTTCATCCATCCCCCTCATCCCATCCCTCCCTGCCCTTGTCCCAAGTCCCTCCCCAGCTTTCCTGGAGCCCCTTCAGGCACTGGAAGCTGCTCTAAGGTCTCCCTGGAGCCTTCTCTTCTCCAGGATGAACACCCCAACTTTCCCAGCCTGTCTGCAGGGCAGAGCTGCTCGAGCCCTGGGATCACCTCAGTGGCCTCCAAATGCTCAGTTCAGTCACAGTGTGGAGTCACTGCATTTAAACTTGGGGTGGGGAGTGGACTTCAAGATGAGCAGAGGAGGCCACCTTGCTGCCTCGGAGCTTCTGAAGTTCTGTAGCTCTTGCACAGGGAATGTGACTAGTGCAGTTTTGGTTCTTCTGCAAAACTGTACTATTTTTTTTTCACTCCTTTCATGCTGATCTATTTAAAGCACTGGAACAGCTTCGGGACATTTCATTTTCAAACCATCTGACCCAAAGACATGATCCATCTCACTTCTTTGACCCTCAGTGTGTGGGAGGAAGCAGGTGTGGACTTGGCAGTTGTTAGGGAGAGAAGTAAAAGTCCTGTGGAAACTAATGGACAGCCCTTGTTGCTTCCTTTCAGGAGAAGGCAGAGGAAGTTTATCGGCTCTATCAGAACTCTGCACTTTCTTCTCACCCTGTTGTTGCCCTCTCAGAGCTGCGTTCCCTCTGTGCCAATGTTTGTCCAGATGAAAGGACCTTCTACTTGTTGCTGCTCCAGCTGCAGAAGGAAAAGAGGGTCACGATCCTGGAACAGAATGGAGAGAAGGTACAGGGTAAAGGTGACTGCTTTTGGGTGGTATAATCCCTGTCTTGCATTTCATCTGGCTGGAGGGAATACTTCACTGGCTCAATATGGGTGTTCTTTGATTGGAAAAGTCAATTCCAAGGTTGTAACCTGGTTATAGATGGGATTAAATCCTCATTTCTTGCATGACAGGTTCTTATTTTTCCCCATGAAATGTTAGCTGTGTAACTGAACAGCTGGGAAATGGGCAGTTACTGTAGTAGTCTACTCTTGACTGTTCCCAGCTCCCCCCCATAAAATCATTCCATGCCACTGGAATCAGTGCTGCACTTGCTTGGAGAAGGTTTTCCTGCCTGTCAGTCCCTTCTGCAGAGGTGCAGGTGCTCTTGTCCCTGAGGTGGCAGGTTTCCCTGCAGTGTTCTGCACCATGCAGCTCAGTACTGAGGTATTGGGAAGTGTGACAGGGCCACACACTGCTCAGAGCACCAGGACAGCTTTGAACCTTCAGGGTGTTCTGTTCTATTTCTGTTTTCACATTGATGGCATTTCATGGAATCATAGACTCATGGGATGGTTTGGATGGGAAGGGACCTTCAAGCTCATCCAGATCCAGCCCCCTGCATGGGCAGGGACACCTGCCACCAGGCCAGGCTGCTCCAAGCCCCATCCAACCTGCCCTTCAACACCCCCAGGGATGGGGCAGCCACAGCTTCCCTGGGCAACCTGGGCCAGGCTCTCACCACCCTCACACTCCAGAATTCTCTGCTCATGTCCAACCTCAATCTCCCTCTTCCAGTTTCAATCCATCCCCCTTGTCCTCTCACCACAAACCCTTGTCAAAAGCACTTGGTCCTCCCTAGTTTAATATTAGCTGATACGGTGACTGCCATATCCTCATCACTCTGCTACAAGCCTTAACATGGGGGTTGAAAGCATCTTCTCCCATCAGAGTGCAGTTATTTTTAGAGCAGGCACAGATCCTGGAGAAGAGCTCAAGCCTTTGTTCCCTTCCTTTAGATAGTGAAGTTTGCCCGAGGTCTTCATGCCAAAGTCTCCCCAATGAACGACGTTGACATCGGCGTCTATCAGTTGATGCAGAGTGAGCAGCTGCTGTCCCAGAAGGTGGAGTCCCTTTCCCAGGAAGCAGAGAAGTAATTTGGGGAAGGGTGGTGGGAAGAACTTCTTTGTACTTTTAAGACTTTGTATTCCTGTGACTTGCTGCTTTCCCAGAACCTTTCCTGTTCTGTAAACATAGTAGCTCTTGTGATAGGGCTGATTTTCCAGACTTTGTTTCCCATCCCCATGAAAACAACACGAGTGAGTGGGTGTCAGGAGTGTTTGCAAAGATTTGGAAGGTGTTCAAGGGCTAATTCTAAAAAGCAACAATGCCTGAAGGGTGGTTGTGTCCTGCATTCTCACCTCTGGATTACAGTGAGGTAGTGAGGATGGTTCCTGCTTTGTAAAATGTCCTGCTTGCCAAGGAACTAACTTCTGGTCCTTGTTGTGTCTGTACAGATGTAAAGAGGATGCCAGGAGTGCTTGTAGAGCTGGAAAAAAGCAATTGGTAAGTGCTGCAAGTGTCTTGCAGGTGAAGTGTAGATAATGAACTGGGTTAGGCATTGAGTATGGAATCATAGAAAGGTTTGGGTGGGAAGGGACCTGAAGGATCATCTAGATCCAAAAACAGCTGCTTGTGTGAGGAAATGTAGCAACTGTTTAGTAATATAATGACAAAGTCATAGAATGAGTTGGGTTGGAAGGGACCTGAAAGCTCATCCAGATCCAACCCCCTGCATGGGCAGGGACACCTCCCACCAGCCCAGGTTGCTCCAAGCCCCATCCAACCTGCCCTTCAACACCCCCAGGGATGGGGCAGCCACAGCTTTCCTGGGCAACCTGGGCCAGGCTCTCACCACCCTCACAGCACAGAATTCCCTCCTCATTTCCAACCTCCATCTCCCTCTTCCAGTTTCAATCCATTCCCCCTTGTCCTCTCCCTCCCTGCCCTTGTCTCAAGTCCCTCCCCAGCTTTCCTGAAGGCCCTAAAATGAGATGTTTGAGGTGCTATTTCTGAGGCCAAAATTCTCCTTAAGGTGGCGATAAGTCTGTGTTCAGAGGGATGTGCTCAAAGGGAACGGGAACATCTTCCAGCCAGCCCTTGCTGTGCCCTGCTACACAGGGGTTGCTCTTTTTTCCCCACTTCCTTTGCCTGCTTTCTGAGCCCAGGTTTTGATTCCCCTTGTCTCCAGGCTCTGAGATGTCTCAAGTCCAAGCGCAGGACGGAGCGGCGCATCGCGGAGCTGCATTCCAAGCTGGATGCAGTGCAGGGCATCCTGGACAGGATCTACGCCTCCCAGACTGACCAGATGGTAAGAGGCTTCATTTTTGCCTTCTGCTTCTCTCACTTCACC
>NW_009952155.1:143970-157983 GCF_000747805.2 Chaetura pelagica | reverse complement strand
TTCCTGCTTGTCAGGAGTTCCTGTCTGGGGGGATTTTATCCTTTATCCAGGATTTTTTTGTGGATACTTCTCTGAATAAACCTGCTGGTGGCTCTATTTTCTTCTTGTATGTGATACTTCTCAGAGGATCCTGCTTGAATTGTGTTTGTTCTTAGCATTGTGCATCTTACTTTGTTTTTTTTTAAAGGTATTTCATGCCTATCAGGCTGGTATGGGAGCCCTGAAACTGTCCATGAAGGATGTTACTGTGGAGAAGGCAGAGAACCTGGTGGATCAGATCCAAGAGGTACTGAAAGAAGAGCACAGCTAAATAAACAACCCTGTGAGGGTGGTGAGACTCTGTCCCAGGTTGCCCAGGGAAGCTGTGGCTGCCCCATCCCTGGGGGTGTTGAAGGGCAGGTTGGATGGGGCTTGGAGCAACCTGGGCTGGTGGGTGGTGTCCCTGCCCATGTAGATGTGGACAGCAAGCTCACCCAGCCATCAGTGGTCAGATAACTGGCTGTGTTTGGGTTTATCTTGCATTTATTGCCAGTAATCACAACTTGTCATTAAATTTCTGCATTTCTGTTCTTTTGATGGTGCAAGCAGACAACTCCCCTAGAAAGTGTTCAGTGAGATGTATTAGAACTCACTCCTTTGGAAGCTGAGATGCAACCATGTACATAAAAACAGTGCCTTGCAACTGTCTAACCCATAATCTGCAATTCAGTAAGGGAAAGGAGCTGAGTTTATTCTGAAATCATTGAAATGAAAAAACAATCCCTGCACGAGCTGCTGTAAAAAATGGAGGAGGATTATTTTTAAAGTAACTTCAGCTCCTTGTAATTCAACAGTGACTTCAACTAGTGAGCTGAAGGGCTGCCTGTACAATTTCATAGCTGAGATATATTTGTCTGTAGCCTAAGCTGCAATATAAGCTCATTACTTCTGTGAAAAAGCTCAAATTGAGGGGATTTTCATTTTTTTTTTAATATGAAATTCTGTTTCAAGTTTGACCATCAAACATGCTACTTGGTCTTGTAGCACTTGATTAAATAATCTTCCATTTACTGCTTTCACTAGTGAAAAAAACAGTCTCTTTGCACTAACACCTTTCTGTTGATTTTCATTTTTTTTTTGTTTGCTTTTTGTTTTTTTCTCTTTTTGCCCCAGGTGACTACAGTGAGACATAAGATGACTTTCTATTCTATATCAAACCCTATCTTTTTTTTCCCCTCAGCTTTGTGATACTCAAGATGAAGTAGCCCAGACTCTGGCTGGAGTGGGGATCAATGGTCTAGGTATGTTTTGGGGGTTTTCATCCTTTTTTTTGTTGTTGTTCTTCTTTCCATGCAGGGGGGTTGGAACTAGATGATCTTTAAGGTCCCTTCCAACTCAGACCATCCTATGATGATGATCACTTCACTCTCCCCCCATATACCAACTCAGACCATCCTATGATGATGATCACTCTCTCCACATATGGGGACATAATGCCCTCCTCCTTTTTTGGGGGGCATAAGCACTTCCTGAAATTCCAAGACTTTTGCTACCTGTGCCTTGAGAGGGAGTGAGGAGTGACAAGGAGTTCTCTGACCATGGGTTGCAGGGAAACCAGCATTTGTGCATCTCCCAGCCCTTGCAGTCTGTGAAGTGCTGATGGGTTTCAGTTCAGAGTTGTGGAATTGAAATCTATTTTCAGAGTGGCTTCTGCTTTCTTTTTGAAGTGATGATCTTTTTCCTCTGGCCTGTGTGTTGCTGCTGCTTGTTTGTCTCTGCTGAAATGTCTCCTTGTCCTGAGATGCCACCAAGGCTTCTAAAGGAACAGCTTCTCCCTGGGATCAGGGCTGAATCTTCACCTTTAGCAGCAGCACAGGGACTTTCTGACTATAATGATGGATGGAAGTAATAATATCTCTGCTAAACATGGACTTGAGTCTGTCCTACTTAATTCTGCTGGGAACTGACTGTTTTCTTTGGTCAGCAGAGATGGACACTGAGGAACTTGAGAAGGAGCTGGACAGTCTCCTCCAGGACTCAACTAAAGAGCCTGTAGATCTGCCTCCTGTACCCCAGAAGGTGCTGAACCCACCCATTTCTGATGCTGAGCTTGAAGCTGAGTTGGAAAAGCTCTCTATTTCTGATGGAGGTATGTCAGCAAGTTGTGTTAGCTAGCCTGGCCTCTTTGCCATGAGATACAGGGCAGGTTGAAGGCTCTAGGAGGGAGTTAGTGCTTGGATTAATTATTTCTAATTGTTGTTTAACAAAGCCAGGCAGTGGTTTATTTGTGTGTTCTGTTAATAGTGTTAAGCAGACCAGCATTTTCATCCCTGTTGCTGCCAAGTGTGCAGCTTTTTCTCTGTCCTGGAATACTTACTATGTGTATTATCTGTTCTAGTTATGTCTGCTTAAACTAGTACTAAACTAGTCTTTATTTAGTGAGTGAGCAGAGCTTATGGACTTGCAGTGCATGCTGATTTTCCTTTGACCTGTCTTGGGCAGGGGGAAATAGCCTTGAATTTTCATTTCAGGAATCTCTTAGTGAACAGTTAGACAGGACTGTCCATATGTGTGGTTTTCTTCCTATTTGGGCAGCTTATATTCCCCAGTTTCAGGGCAGGAGGATGCTCAGCATCCCATTCCAAACCTGAAGTGTGCATTTCCAAGGGAATTAAGCTGCATATTGAAGCCCTGAGGTGCTCTGAACTTGTTGGTTATGGACATGGTTGATCTAGTTCCTCTTCCTGATGAAAACTGACCTCTTTCTGTTGCAATTTTCTTTATAGATTTGGCACAAAAAGCTCCCTCTGCTTCCTCTGAACCCAAAACAGCTCTGGGACTGAATCTCTAAAGACCCAACAATATCCTGTTGCTGCAGTTTGAAGAGTTGTCTTAAGGTTCCTTAACTAATGACTAGAACTTCTGGGGAGAGGGGCAACGCTCCCCTGTTCTTCATGGATATCACTTTGCTCAGCAACAGGATCTCCTGCCATGACAATCCACTCTGGAACTGGCCCCAGCTGGTGTTTGTCATCTCTGTGCCAACATCTGCACTGGTCTCAATTTGACTTGGTCACTTGGTGACATCCAATCTTCCCTTCTGGGAACTCAATTCTCTGTCCTGCCCAGTGAAGATCAACTCTACCCATAACAGTGCTCGTTTGGTTTTGTTTCTCTCCCCTCTTTGCTGTGGCTGATGTTGAGAACCTGAGTTGCAGCAAGTCTTGCAGTTGCTCAACATTTGGCTGTTTGTGTGGTTGTTTCAGACACTTGGCACATTAACTTATGTCAAGGACAGTCCTTCTCAGCAACAAGCTTAAGCACCTGGTGATAGTTCTACCCCTCCCTGTCTGTATTTTGCACGGTCCTGGACAGCTGGACACTGTAACTGTTCCATTGTAGGAGATGATGTTGCTCTAGAGGGCAGCAATTCCAAGCACAAGACAAAAATAATTCCTCTTTCTGTAATGATACTAAGGCCTTAAAAGGGAGACCTGCAAAAGATCTTGAAATGAAGGAGTTTGCTGCTGCTGCCTGTTGTGATGGAGTCTTACAGACATCATCATCTAAGAAGTTTCTGCTTGCTCTTACTTGAAATTGGAGCTGCTTGCTCTTTTTTGGTACCTTCCCTCCTTGCAAAACCTCTTGGAAGCTGCAGGATGAGCAGCTTTGAGGTCTCATGCAGAGGGATTTGGGGTGGAAGGAGAAAGGGGTGCCTCATTTTCCCTCTGGGAGGAATTTTCCCTTTGGGAGGATGGTTTCCTACAACAGCCTTGCCTTTGCCTTCAGTCTTAATCTTGCCATTCCACAAGTTACCAGAAAGCCCCAAACCAAAACCCCTGGGAATGTTTCTAAATGCCAAACCACCCAAGCGCAGCAACTGAGGATGGTTTTTAGAGCCATCCTTATACCCCTGGGAAGTGAAATCCTCATCTTTTGCAGGTCCCTTTTTTACTCCACACATGCACATGGAAGAGCAGGAAGCCTGATGCCTACCAGGACTAAATGAATGTCAGGAAAGAGGGAATGTCCTGTTAACTGGGTTTTCTGGACACAGAACCTGTGCCTGGCAGGGGAGTGACTGAGGAGGGGTTGATTTATGACCAGTCCTCCTCTCCCTGACTGGGAATGTGTTCCTCTCACCATCCATTTCCACTCTGCCTCCTATCCCAAGCTCCACTGCTTGAGCCATGAGGATGCAGCTTGGGTGAGTGGTAAATTAAGGCTAGACTTCTCATGTCCTGTTAATTCCTGATGTCCCAGCTTTTGCCCCAGAGGACAGGGGAAGAAATGAGGTGTCACCAGGGTGCTGCGTTGGCTCTGGCTTCTTTGTCACTTTGTCTGAGGGTGCAGACTCCTGCCAGAGAAGGTGTGCTGTGCCAGCTCACAGTTTATCCAGGCTGCACATGGAATTAATTATGTGAAATGACTTGAAGCTCTGTATTCCTTTCCTTTGGAAGTAAATGGGAGAAAAAACACTTGTTTTCTGCATACGTGTAATAAAGGGGAGGGGAGGAAGCAGAGTCCTTTGTGGTGCCTCCTTTTCTTTTCTCTGTGCCACAGATCACTGCCATATTCATGCTGTTCCAGCTGTGCTTCTGCATCTATAAAGCTTCTCTGCTGAAAGAAAACAGGCAGATTCCTGGGCTTCTTTGTCAAAAAACCAAGTGAGAAACTTCTGTACCAGACTCAGACCTTACTGAGTCTTTGTTTAAAAAAAACAAACCCTCCAGCAGTCACTGTGTTTTAACACAGTGTTTAAATGTCTGTTTTTACCAAGCAGCCTGTGCTGAGTTTTGGGTTGTACAACCTTCAGCTGGATCCATTTGGAAAGGTTTCCTGCTTTCTCTTGGCTTCAGCTTCAGTCTTATCTCTCCACTTCTTTGTGCATCCCACAAAGGTGTAGTTTCAAGGCTCAGACACAGTCGTGTGGCCGTGGCGAAAACTGGTGTGTCACCAAGTCTCCCAACTGAGCCCTTTGTTTTTTACTGGAGAGAACATCAGCCTTATTCTGGGATAGTTCTCCAACTCCTCGTGCTTTTAATGAAGCCATGCAGCCCTGAGGGCTGGTATTGTTATTTCCTGCCTAAAGACAATGAATGTAGACAGAGGAACATGGTGTATAAACTACTCAAATGACTCTTACTTCCCTCTGATATTTAGATGGCTGAATTAAGCTTGTTTGGAGCCTGTTTCCCTTGGCAAGAGGTTTGATCTGACCTGATCCCCAGAAAGCTACTGTGGTGTTTTACAGGGACAGACAGGGAGGAGGAAGTTTTTTGTTCCTGTGCTGTCTACAGCTCAGCTCTGGGAAGGTGCAGGACTTGCCCACAGCCAGTAGGGTCTTTTGTCAAAGGATCTGATTGCCCCTGGTTTCCCCCCTGCTGTCTTTCTCTCCCCCTGTAATCTTCTCTGGAAGTGCAAAGTAATTTTGAGTGTGGTGAGAGCCTGGCCCAGGTTGCCCAGGGAAGCTGTGGCTGCCCAAACCCTGGGGGTGTTGAAGGGTAGGTTGGATGGGGCTTGGAGCAGCCTGGGCTGGTGGGAGGTGTCCCTGCCCATGCAGGGGGTTGGATCTGGGTGATCTTTCAGGTCCCTTCCAACTCAAACCATTCCATGATTCTCTAGAAATAAACAGTCCTGTAATTCTGTAAAGCAGCCAGTCTGGAAGAGGCTTTGAAGAGTTAAACCCAAGCAGCTTCTGCTTTATTTGAAGTAGCTTGTAATTTTCTTCCTTTGATGCAAAGTGGGGAATGCAATCAAGATGGCTGAATAGAGAATTTTAAGTATATTTTGGTGAGACAGCAGGGAAGGGAAATAGAGGGCAGCTTCTTGCTGGGTGAGGAAATTAAATATAAAAACCTAGAGCTCAATTGCCACCAAACTGGAATCTTATCATCTTTGAGTGCTGTTTAAAATAGCACTTAACTTGATTCTCAGGAAAAAAATAGCTGCTTGTGTGAGGAAATGTAGCAACTGTTTAGTAATTTAATGACAAAGTCATGCAATGCTTTGGGTTGGAAGGGACCTGAAAAATCATCCAGTCCCACCCCTGCATGGGCAGGGACACCTCCCACCAGCCCAGGCTGCTCCAAGCCCCATCCAACCTGCCCTTCAACACCCCCAGGGATGGGGCAGCCACAGCTTCCCTGGGCAACCTGGGCCAGGCTCTCACCACCCTCACACCAAAGAATTCCCTCCTCATCTCCAACCTCCATCTCCCTCTCCCAGTTTCAATCCACCCCCCCTTGTCCTCTCCCTCCCTGCCCTTGTCCCAAGCCTCTCCCCAGCTTTCCTGGAGCCCCTTCAGGCACTGGAAGCTGCTCTCAGGTCTCCCTGGAGCCTTCTCTTCTCCAGGCTGAACAACCCCACTCTCCCAGCCTGTCTCCAGGGCAGAGCTGGTTTTAAGCTCCTCAGGAGGAGGAAGGCTTCCTTGGACATCCAGAAATGAGTTCCTGGAATGCTTTTGGCTTAGCATGTGTGACCTGAGTGTGCCATGAGCTCCCACTCCCAGCTCTGCCATCACTTAATGCTGGGTGACAAATCTCTCCCATCAGAGTGAGAACATCTTGCTGGTATCTTCAAAATTAGGTCTGGAGAAAAATCTTTCTGCTCAGTCTAGGGAATATGAGAAAATAAAATAAGCCCTTTGGGGCACAGAGGACAGGGCATCATGGCAGTGCCAGGGTCCTGGGCAGGCAGTTGGATCCTCCTTTTCCTTGGATGAAATGATGGTGAGGAGCAAGGGTGGACTGGTGAGAAGCTGGTGAGGAGCTGCTGAGGAGCCAGGGGGGCTGGTGAGAAGCTGCTGAGGAGCCAGGGGGGCTGGTGAGAGTTGGCCTGACACCGACCCGAGCGAGCTGCTGGTGCCATCTAGCTGTTTCTCCTGGCTCAGGCGCTTGGCAGGAGGCGGCTGCAGACGGCGGAACTAATGAGGCTTAATTAAACAAAGCCCGCAGAAGAAAATACTGTGACATGCTGGCAACAAGTTGCTTTGACCTGTCACAAAGCTGTTGACTTTAGGAACAAGCTTCTTGGTGCTGCGTCATCAAGAGGGTAATTGTGCTCTTGTTTGAAAGTTGTCCTGGGGCAGTTCCTGCTCCTTCTAGGCTTAAAGCCTGGGTCAGAGGGTCAGGTTAATTAAACCTCATCTGAGCTGAGCCTGGACAGACTGGCTGGGTGTGACAGGCAGAGATCATTTGGATACACCACAGCAACTGTCAGTGCAATGAGTGGATGAACACTGAACTGCCTGATTGTTTTTTCAGTTTGGGTTTGGAAAGTTTTTGCTGCTCTTTCCCACCTTTTGTTAGCCCAGCCAAGCTTTCCTCAGGAACAGGTCTCAAGGAAACTTGTGTCCTGAAGGATTTGTCCAGCAGGTCTTTGATCAGAGGAGCCTGTTCCTCACAGAGGGGCTTAGGTTATGAAGGGATGGGTGGGAGCTTCTTGCTTCCAAGGCTGAATTGTGCCAGGTCAGACCTGGTTCCTCAAGCTGTGGTGTAAGAGGGAAGGGTCTTGCAGAGCTGTTTGCTTGTTAGTCTGGAGTGAGAGCTTCATGGGGTGGGGAAAGGAGAAGTTTTAGAGGGGGATCTCAGCTTGTTCCTCCAGCCCTGCCGTACCTGATTGCTGCCTTCCCATCCCAGGCTGTGTCCCCACCTTTGGCAGGACAGGAGGAGGTGAGAGCCTGGAGCTGTCACCTCTGCTGAGCCCTGGTGTGGAAAGAGCTGTTCCTGTGCTTTTGGAAGAATGGTGGTGGTGGGGGGAGACCTCTTGGGGTGACCCCTGTTTGCTGGTACTGTGCTGGGAAAGACATCTTGATTCTTCTGGTTTCAGCTGTCAGTTGATAGATAATGTGGAACTACTTAGGAATTTGATTTAAAGAAAGAATTATGAACTTGGAAGACAAACTATCTTATTCTACTTGACTGAAAATATTCCTGTTCATTCAGGATTAAAGAAAAAAATTAACCAAGTGATGTTCAACACCCTCTTTGGTCCCACATGTAACTTCTGAAAGAAACACTGAGAACTCTGCTTTGTCTGATACTTCCAGAAAGAAAAGCCTTCCAGATTTGTACAAGGGTGGGTTTGTAGGTTGTAGTGTTTGTTGTTGGCTTGGTTTATTTTTTTCCTTCCCTGTGGACTTGAAGGAATTTTGTAGTGGAAAATAAATGCCAGTTTTGCAGCTGGGGACAGAGGGGAGCAACTGGTGTGGGATCAGATGTGTGAGCTGGGACCCAGTGTCTGCTCAGCAAATTTAGGAGGAGGAAGCACAGGAAATTTCCATCCTGCTTTGCATTGAATATTCAAATCCCACTTGAATATTATTCCCCCCCACCACAGTCCTACCACCTAATTCCCAAGCAACTTCCCCTGCCAGCTGCAGATTCCACATCCTTGTTGGTTTGCAGAGGGACCCACCTGGTGTGCAGGCAGTGAGAGATCTCACTCCAGTGAGATCCAGAGGGAAGAGCAGCCAGCAGAGCAGCCTGGTTGTGAGCACAGAAGGTCCACCTGCAAGAACAGAGAGCTCTGATTCCCTCTGGAATCTGCCAGCAAGTCCCAGCCTGGCCAGAATGGATTGACTGGGATTCTGGAGCAGGTAGAGGACCAACAACAGATGAAGAGCTCCTGAGAGAGGAGGAGGAAGGTTTGCAGCACAGCCCTCCCAGCTCACTCCAGTGCTGGAGGTGAGTGCAGGCTGCAAGGAAAGGGAAGTGGGGTGGGAGGAAAGAGAGGGTTGGGGGAAAGAAACAAGCACCAGGTTGTCAGCAGGACATCTGGAAAGGAGCAAGAGCTTCCAGCACTTCTCCTGGTGCTGGGTGATCTGGCTGGGTGTGAGAGCTGGGAGGATTTTAGGTGGTTCTTCTGAGATGGCAGCAGAGCTGTAAAGGGAGGGTTTGGAGGCTGCTGGGGAGCTGGACAGTTGTGGAACCTCCCAAAGGACTGGAATAAAGGGGGGACCCCATGGATGGATTTTACTCCTCCGCGGAAGACGTGCAGGATGTGATGGATGACAGCAGCAGGAGGAAGAGCTGGGCAGAGGAAGGCCACTCCAACCTGTCCCTCCGTGTGCTGACAGCTGCCTTCCTCTTCCTCCTCATCCTCTCCACACTTCTGGGCAACACCCTGGTGTGCGTGGCCGTGGTCAAGTTCAGACACTTGCGCTCGAAGGTCACCAATTTCTTTGTCATCTCCTTGGCAGTTTCTGACCTCCTGGTGGCTGTTCTGGTGATGCCCTGGAAGGCTGCCACCCAGGTGCTGGGATCCTGGCCCTTTGGGGCTTTTTGTGATGTTTGGGTGGCTTTTGATATCACCTGCTCCACAGCCTCCATCCTCAACTTGTGCATCATCAGCGTGGACCGTTACTGGGCTATCTCCAACCCGTTCTGCTACCAGAGGAACATGACCCAGCACGTGGCTCTTGCCATGATCGGGGTGACTTGGCTACTGTCCCTCTTGATTTCCTTCATCCCCGTGCAGCTGGAGTGGCACAAGGATGGTGGGCTCCAGAGCCACCAGGAATCACGGTTTAATACCACCAGGGAAGAGGAGAACTGTGATTCCAGCCTCAACAGGACTTATGCCATCTCATCTTCTCTCATCAGCTTCTACATCCCTGTTGCCATCATGGTTGGGATGTACACCCGGATCTTCCGCATCGCCCGGCGACAGATCCGCAGGATCTCCTCCCTGGAGAGGGCAGTGGAACGTGCCCCAAACTGCCCCAAAATCAACTGCCCTCATGAGGCCTCCCTGAAGAACTCCTTCAAGAAGGAGACCAAGGTCCTCAAGACTCTCTCCATCATCATGGGGGTCTTTGTCTTCTGCTGGCTGCCCTTCTTTGTGCTCAACTGCATGGTGCCCTTCTGTGATCTTGACCTCCATCAGCCAGGAGAGCTCCCTTGTGTCAGCAAGACTGTCTTCAACATCTTTGTCTGGTTTGGGTGGGCCAACTCTTCCCTCAACCCCATCATCTACGCCTTCAATGCAGACTTCAGGAGAGCTTTTGCAACCCTTTTGGGCTGTGGCTGCCTCTGCCCCAGCAATGCAGTGGAGACAGTGAACTTCAGCAATGAGCTGGTCTCCTACCACCATGACACCACCTATCAGAAGGAGCTGGTGACCCTCAGCTACCCCCAGCTTCTCCCCCACACTGCTCTGCAGATGGAAAACAATGAGGAGTCCTTGGACAAAGTTTCTCAGGTCTCCCAGCCCTCTCACAACACCTGCCCTCTGGATGCCTTGCCTGTGGTGATGCACGAGGAGTGTGAAACCACCCTCTCACTGGAGAAGATCACACCTCTCCCCAGCAATGTGTTCCATTGAGATGGGGTTGGGAAGAGGGTGGTGGGATGGTCTTGAGGGGAGATGGAAAGCAGCACAGGAGAGACATGGACCTGTTGAAAAGGGTCCAAAGGAGCCCTGGGGATTATCTGAGGGCTGGAACAGCTCGGCTCTGGAGAGAGGCTGGGAGGGTTGGAGGTGTTACACCTGGAGAAGAGAAGGCTCCAGGGAGACCTTAGAGCAGCTTCCAGTGCCTGAAGGGGCTCCAGGAAAGCTGGGGAGGGACTTGGGACAAGGGCAGGGAGGGATGGCTTCATCCTGGCTCAAACCAGGACAGATGGGATGAGGGGGATGGATGAAAACTGGGAGAGGGAGATGGAGGTTGGAGATGAGGAGGGAATTCTTGGGTGGGAGGGTGGTGAGAGCCTGGCCCAGGCTGCCCAGGGAAGCTGTGGCTGCCCCATCCCTGGGGGTGTTGAAGGGCAGGTTGGATGGGGCTTGGAGCAACCTGGGCTGGTGGGAGGTGTCCCTGCCCATGCAGGGAGTTGGATCTGGATGAGCTTTCAGGTCCCTTCCCACCCAACTCATTCTATGAATGGCAGCCTTTAGCTTGGGAAACCATCTTCCTGCTGGGCTGTGCAGGAAGGAGGTGATGGCCTTGCTGGGATAACCCTCCCAGGCTCATCTCTGACTGTTGCTGAGGTGAATGATCCTGCAACTCTGGAGGGTGCAGCCACCTTTCCTGGAGCTTCAAGGCTGTGCTTAGTAGCAGCCTGTCTGGAGCAGGGTGCAAGGAAGGATTTGGCATGGTAAAGGTCCCCTCTGGCCCTGGAGCAAGAGCCAACCTCCCTAAGCTGGGCCATGTGGACCTGAGGGCAGTCTGGGATGAAGAAGACACTGATTTAGCTCCAGGACACTGGGCAGTTTGCTGGGAAGGAGGGTGTGTGAGCCCTTCAGGAGAAATTCTGCTGCTAAAGCAAGAAGAATGTTGCTTGTTTGGGTTTCTGTGTCTCCACCAGGTCCCCAGAGGTCAGGTTCCCTCTTTTCCTACACTGCTGCTTCCCCTTTTTTGCTCTGTTCTCCTTCCAAGTTCCCTTCTTCCCCCATTTCATTAAGGGCCCTTCCCCCCCCTCATTTCAATATCAATGCCTAATGAAGACCTCACTCACCTCTGCTCCTTGATTAACTTCTGCTGAGCCATGACTGTGTCTGCTGAGCTGGAGGCAGAAGCAGGAGGTGACACCAGTGGCTCCAGGAGGTGTTTTGATCCCTGCCTGGTTAAGCCCAGCAGCAGCCAAGCTGCCCATCCACCTCCTCTCCAACCCCAGACACCTTCAGTTCCCTGGCACAGCAGAAAAGCTTCTCCCCCATCCCTGGGAGACAAAAAAAAACTCACCAAGTGCTAATTACAGAGTAACAGTAATTATTCAATAGAGCCCAACGATCAGTGTTGGGGCTTGAGCAGAGCTCATCCTGGCTCCAAGGTGGATGCCTGGATTGCTCTGGGGAAGCACTGGTAGGACTCAGCTCCCTTTATAACCACCTCCTGGTGTGGCAGCCAAAACTGGGACAGTTTGGGGCTCTTCAGCTCTGGCAAGACAGCAGAGCCTAGTGTGGAGAAGGACTTGTTGTGAGATGGGGACAATCACCTGGCCCATTTTTAGGTCCAAAGCAACAGATTCCATTTGAACTTTGCTGCTAGACATGAAGTTTCCCACACTAGAAGCTGTGACACAGGGAGGATTATGTCCCTGCTGTGGTTTAAAGACACAAGAAGGTAGCACCATGAGTCCTGAAGGTCCCACTCCTGCTTTGAGATCCTGTGCTGCTGGTCCTGCCTTCAGGAGGAACCCTGAATTCCTGCATCTCAGCCTGGATCTAAAGAAGGGGAACAGGGTTTTTATGTCTCAAACCCAGGCTGGGAATTGTGCTTCCCTGGTTGGAAAAAGCCCCTGACAAGGGCACTGCCTTACCCTGCAAGCACAAAACCACAGGAATAAACCAGAATAATGGAATTGGTTTGGTTGGAAAAGACCTCTAAGACCATCAACCCAGCAGTGCCAAGGCCACCACTAAACCATGTCCCTAAAACCAAAGCACCTTCTATCATGCTGGCCTGGGGAAGACTCTGGGAATTCACTGTGGGGGGGTGGCTGGTGCCATTCCTGCAGCAGGTCCTGCTCCTGTCCCAGCTTGGGTTTCAGGAGGAACAGTGTGGGGCAGGGGATTGTGGTTGACCCTGAAGTGGTTTTTCAGGTTTAGGAAGAATGGATTTGGCAGAGAAAAGGGGGAAATGGGGAGAGGAACAGGCTGGGGCAGGTCACTCTCTTACCTCACTGTGCTTTCACAAGGAGAACATCAGCTGCTCTTCTCATCAGGCAGAGGGCAGGGCTGGTCTCCAAGGAAAGCAGCTCCAGAGATCAGGACTGGATGAGGGTCTCCTCCAAATGAGCTCTTGTGAAATCACAGGCCTGGCTTTCTCAATCTATATGGTAATTTGGAGCAATCAGTCAGACAAGGGGGAGAGGCAGGAGAGGTTAACCCTGCTGAGGAGGATCTGAAAGCAAAGCAGGATCTCTCCAGCACCAAGTTCTCTCTGATGCACCACCTGTGCTGCCCAGGGTTGGGTGTGTGTGGAGCATGGGAAGGAGCCCAGGGACAGTTCTGCTCTGCTCCTACAAGAGAAACAAAGGTCATTTTTAGTTACCTGTGAGCATATCCAGCCTGCCCTTCAACCCTTCCAGGGATGGGGCAGCCACAGCTTCCCTGGGCAACCTGGGCCAGGCTCTCACCACCCTCACACCCAAGAATTCCCTCCTCATCTCCAACCTCCATCTCCCTCTCCCACTTTTCATCCATCCCCCTCATCCCATCCCTCCCTGCCCTTGTCCCAAGTCCCTCCCCAGCTTTCCTGGAGCCCCTTCAGGCACTGGAAGGTGCTCTAAGGTCTCCCTGGAGCCTTCTCTTCTCCAGGCTCAACACCCCAACTCTCCCAGCCTGGCTCCAGAGCTGCTCCAGCCCTCCCATCATCTCTGTGGCCTCCTCTGGACTCTCTCCATATCTTCCTGACACTGGGGGCTCCAGAACTGGACCCAGCCCTGCAAGGAGGTCTCACCAGCTTGGAGCAGAAGGAGACAATCCCCCCCTCAACCTGCTCCTCATGCTTCTTCTGATACAACCTAGGACCTCTTTGCTTTCCAAACTCTTCCAGAAACTCCTCCCTGGGGCAAACTGCCCCCAGGTTTTATACATCAGCTCATTAAGTTAATAAACAAGGACCCATTTAGAAACATCCAGCACCTGGAACTCTCATTGGCTTCACCTGGTGCTGCTCCTGAGACAGGGCCCAAATCTCCAGTTCTTCATCCCAAAACTCCACCTGAGCATCAGAGGACACTTCAGACTGCTCTAACTGTCAAAAAAAATAGACACGATGGCTTGAAAAAAAACCTCTGGGGCCCCTTCCTGGAAGGATCTGCCATCCCAGAGGAGTCCTGGGATTTGTTTCTACCTGTGACAAGGGTTGAATTCTTGGGAAACTGAGCTCAGGACAAAGGACAAAACACGAGATGCCCGAAATCCAGGCTCTCCTGGGTGGGATCTGCACCCACCGCCTGCCCGGGGTGAGTCCGGGGGGGAATAAATGGGCTTTTTTGGGTGGGATTTTGGGGTGGGTGCATCAGAGCTGGCCTGGGGGAACTGACCCCCCCCACAACAACGAGGGATCCCACCGCCCCCTCCCCACTGGTG
>NW_009952155.1:139708-143796 GCF_000747805.2 Chaetura pelagica | reverse complement strand
AGGAGCGGGAGGAGCGGGAGGGAGGAGGAGCAGGAGGACCAGGAGGAGCAGGAGCAGGAGGAGGGGGAGGAGGAGCGGGAGGAGCAGGAGGAGGAGCAGGAGGAGCAGGAGGAGGAGCAGGAGGAGCAGGAGGGAGGAGGAGCAGGAGAAGCAGGAGGGAGGAGGAGCAGGAGGACCAGGAGGAGCAGGAGCAGGAGGAGGGGGAGGAGGAGCGAGCAGGATCTGGGGGTGCCCAGGGATGGGGGAATGGGGTGCAGGGAGCAGAGCAGGATCTGGGGGTGCCCAGGGATGGGGGAATGGGGTGCAGGGAGCAGAGCAGGATCTGGGGGTGCCCAGGGATGGGGGAATGGGGTGCAGGGAGCAGAGCAGGATCTGGGGGTGCCCAGGGATGGGGGAATGGGGTGCAGGGAGCAGAGCAGGATCTGGGGGTGCCCAGGGATGGGGGAATGGGGTGCAGGGAGCAGAGCAGGATCTGGGGGTGCCCAGGGATGGGGGAATGGGGTGCAGGGAGCAGAGCAGGATCTGGGGGTGCCCAGGGATGGGGGAATGGGGTGCAGGGAGCAGAGCAGGATCTGGGGGTGCCCAGGGATGGGGGAATGGGGTGCAGGGAGCAGAGCAGGATCTGGGGGTGCCCAGGGATGGGGGAATGGGGTGCAGGGAGCAGAGCAGGATCTGGGGGTGCCCAGGGATGGGGGAATGGGGTGCAGGGAGCAGAGCAGGATCTGGGGGTGCCCAGGGATGGGGGAATGGGGTGCAGGGAGCAGAGCAGGATCTGGGGGTGCCCAGGGATGGGGGAATGGGGTGCAGGGAGCAGAGCAGGATCTGGGGGTGCCCAGGGATGGGGGAATGGGGTGCAGGGAGCAGAGCAGGATCTGGGGGTGCCCAGGGATGGGGGAATGGGGTGCAGGGAGCAGAGCAGGATCTGGGGGTGCCCAGGGATGGGGGAATGGGGTGCAGGGAGCAGAGCAGGATCTGGGGGTGCCCAGGGATGGGGGAATGGGGTGCAGGGAGCAGAGCAGGATCTGGGGGTGCCCAGGGATGGGGGAATGGGGTGCAGGGAGCAGAGCAGGATCTGGGGGTGCCCAGGGATGGGGGAATGGGGTGCAGGGAGCAGAGCAGGATCTGGGGGTGCCCAGGGATGGGGGAATGGGGTGCAGGGAGCAGAGCAGGATCTGGGGGTGCCCAGGGATGGGGGAATGGGGTGCAGGGAGCAGAGCAGGATCTGGGGGTGCCCAGGGATGGGGGAATGGGGTGCAGGGAGCAGAGCAGGATCTGGGGGTGCCCAGGGATGGGGGAATGGGGTGCAGGGAGCAGAGCAGGATCTGGGGGTGCCCAGGGATGGGGGAATGGGGTGCAGGGAGCAGAGCAGGATCTGGGGGTGCCCAGGGATGGGGGAATGGGGTGCAGGGAGCAGAGCAGGATCTGGGGGTGCCCAGGGATGGGGGAATGGGGTGCAGGGAGCAGAGCAGGATCTGGGGGTGCCCAGGGATGGGGGAATGGGGTGCAGGGAGCAGAGCAGGATCTGGGGGTGCCCAGGGATGGGGGAATGGGGTGCAGGGAGCAGAGCAGGATCTGGGGGTGCCCAGGGATGGGGGAATGGGGTGCAGGGAGCAGAGCAGGATCTGGGGGTGCCCAGGGATGGGGGAATGGGGTGCAGGGAGCAGAGCAGGATCTGGGGGTGCCCAGGGATGGGGGAATGGGGTGCAGGGAGCAGAGCAGGATCTGGGGGTGCCCAGGGATGGGGGAATGGGGTGCAGGGAGCAGAGCAGGATCTGGGGGTGCCCAGGGATGGGGGAATGGGGTGCAGGGAGCAGAGCAGGATCTGGGGGTGCCCAGGGATGGGGGAATGGGGTGCAGGGAGCAGAGCAGGATCTGGGGGTGCCCAGGGATGGGGGAATGGGGTGCAGGGAGCAGAGCAGGATCTGGGGGTGCCCAGGGATGGGGGAATGGGGTGCAGGGAGCAGAGCAGGATCTGGGGGTGCCCAGGGATGGGGGAATGGGGTGCAGGGAGCAGAGCAGGATCTGGGGGTGCCCAGGGATGGGGGAATGGGGTGCAGGGAGCAGAGCAGGATCTGGGGGTGCCCAGGGATGGGGGAATGGGGTGCAGGGAGCAGAGCAGGATCTGGGGGTGCCCAGGGATGGGGGAATGGGGTGCAGGGAGCAGAGCAGGATCTGGGGGTGCCCAGGGATGGGGGAATGGGGTGCAGGGAGCAGAGCAGGATCTGGGGGTGCCCAGGGATGGGGGAATGGGGTGCAGGGAGCAGAGCAGGATCTGGGGGTGCCCAGGGATGGGGGAATGGGGTGCAGGGAGCAGAGCAGGATCTGGGGGTGCCCAGGGATGGGGGAATGGGGTGCAGGGAGCAGAGCAGGATCTGGGGGTGCCCAGGGATGGGGGAATGGGGTGCAGGGAGCAGAGCAGGATCTGGGGGTGCCCAGGGATGGGGGAATGGGGTGCAGGGAGCAGAGCAGGATCTGGGGGTGCCCAGGGATGGGGGAATGGGGTGCAGGGAGCAGAGCAGGATCTGGGGGTGCCCAGGGATGGGGGAATGGGGTGCAGGGAGCAGAGCAGGATCTGGGGGTGCCCAGGGATGGGGGAATGGGGTGCAGGGAGCAGAGCAGGATCTGGGGGTGCCCAGGGATGGGGTAATGGGGTGCAGGGAGCAGAGCAGGATCTGGGGGTGCCCAGGGATGGGGTAATGGGGTGCAGGGAGCAGAGCAGGGTCTGGGGGTGCCCAGGGAAGGAATAATGGGGTGCAGGGAGCAGAGCAGGGTCTGGGGGTGCCCAGGGATGGGGTAATGGGGTGCAGGGAGCAGAGCAGGGTCTGGGGGTGCCCAGGGATGGGGTAATGGGGTGCAGGGAGCAAAGCAGGGTCTGGGGGTGCCCAGGGAAGGGATGGGGTGCCCAGAGCAGCCCTGGCTGCACAGGGTGGGGGGGGTCCAGGTTGCAACCGGGCACCCCCAGCCATTCAGAGAGGGGGGCTGTGAGGGTTTGTTGGGAGGTGCTGGGCACCCCCGGGGGGGGGCAGAGAGCTGCATCCAGCTGTCCCCATGTCCCCCCAGGCCTCCTGTCCCCTGCCACCCTGGCTCTGCGCTGCATGGACGGCGTTTTCCTCTCGCCCAACGAGGATGAGTTCGTGGGCAGGATCGCGGAGGAGCTGGAGCAGTTCCTGCTGCAGGGGCAGCACCACAGGTGGGTGCTCTGCCCTGGCAGGGGTGCTCTGTACAGGGGGGAGGATATGGGGGGACACCCCCCTCTTCCCTGCTGACCACACAGTCCCTTGGGAATGGCACGTGCCACTGCAGGGAGCGCTGGCGCGTGGGGACACTTGGCACGTCGGTGGAAACACCGTCTGGGCTCCAAGCAGCTGCTCCCCAGTCAGCCTGAGCAGTTTTAATTAATAGTTCCATCATCAAACTTGTTTCACTTCCCCTCTAGGCCCAGGGCTTCCTGTGCCCTGGATCTTCCTGTGCCTTGGATCCTCTTGTGCCCTGGATCCTCCTCTGTGGCATCAAACTCTGCTGCCTTGGATCATTTTTTTAGCCAGGCTGAATTTAGCTGGAGCTGCTCCCTGATCCACTGACCTCTGAAGCCCTTGAAATGGCCTAAAAGAGTGTCAGGGGGGCAGGGATTTCTTGCTGCAGCTTCCTGGCAGCTTGTAATGACCTTAAATATTTGTTTCATGGCTTTTTTTAAAAAAAAAATTGGCAGAGAAAGTGCCCTTGTGATTGTAAAATGCTTGGGAATGAAACCGGAAGTGTGAAATTCTGCCTCGTGCCATCAAACCCAACGTGGTGCTTTATTCATCCCTGCAAACTCTTCTGGTTGCTGGTTTCTGGAGCACGCTCAGACTGGGAGGAAGGGGATTGGGTGCAGCCTTCTGTGGGTGCTTCCCATGAGGAGCAGGCAGCTCAGCTGGTGCCAGGTGCACAGCGAGGGTGTCAGTCTGGACATCCAGGATGGAGAAGGGATCCTGGCTCTTCAGTGTCATCAAGTCCTGCTTGGCTTTTGGGCTGGGATTTGAACCCTGCAGTAGGGATGAGCTGGGGAAGATAAAATTCTTGCTGCCTTCCCATCCTTGGCCTTCCTG
>NW_009952155.1:122360-139300 GCF_000747805.2 Chaetura pelagica | reverse complement strand
TGATGCTCTGGCCTCCCTTTCTTTCCAGCCTGCTCCTGTTCCCCCCCCTCTCCAGTCGCCTCAGGTACTTGATCCATCGGACCGTGGACAATGTGGATTTGTTGAGCAGCTTTTCAGTGGGAGAAGGATGGAGGAGGAGGACAGTCATCTGTCACTCAGCTGTAAGGTGTGGTGTGCTTCCTACATGGCATGGTTCTTCTTCTTCCATGGCTGGGGGCTGTTGGTTCCCACTTATGAGCATGAAAGTGGTGTGGTGCTTCTCCTCAAAGAGGAGGGTGGCTCTTATGGAATAGTTTGGGTTGGAAGGGACCTGAAAGATCACCCAGATCCAACCCCCTGCATGGGCAGGGACACCTCCCACCAGCCCAGGCTGCTCCAAGCCCCATCCAACCTGCCCTTCAACACCCCCAGGGATGGGGCAGCCACAGCTTCCCTGGGCAACCTGGGCCAGGCTCTCACCACCCTCACACCCAAGAATTCCCTCCTCATCTCCAACCTCAATCTCCCTCTTCCAGTTTCAATCCATTCCCCCTTGTCCTCTCCCTCCCTGCCCTTGTCCCAAGTCCCTCCCCAGCTTTCCTGGAGCCCCTTCAGGCACTGGAAGCTGCTCTAAGGTCTCCCTGGAGCCTTCTCTTCTCCGTGACATCTCGGTCATGAAGAAGGAAGAGGTTCTTTGTTGTGTTTTTTTTTTTTTGCTCCTATTTGTTGCCTTCCACATAGATTTGCTGCTTTTCTCTCTCTCTCTCTTTCACACATGTCACATCATTTGGCTTCCTCTGCTCCTCTCTCCTGATCCCAGGCTTCCCAGTGAGACCAATGACCAGAAACCCAGCACCAACCCCCCGAGCAGACCCCCGAGGGCCGCGCAGCCCTGGGGCCGGGGCGGGCGGCTGCGACACGGTGGAGAGATGCATGGGGACAACTCCAGAGCCTGTGTGGGGTCTGGCAGGATCAAAAGGCCACCCTGGAAGAAACCAGACAAAGCCCTTTACGTCCCCAAGGCCATGAGGAAGAAAGGGGAGTGGGGCAAGTGGGACAGGCCGGGAGCAGCCAGCACTGATTCCGCTGGGAATGTGGCCCAAGAAGAAGAGATCTGCCCTGAAGTTTCAGTTGGGGACATCCAGGAGGAGCTGGGGAAGACAGAATCCAGCTCAGGTGGTCTCTCCTTGACCCTTGGCAAGCAGCAGGAACCTGGTGAAGAGTGTGTGTCAGGCCAAAAGAAGGATGGCACAAACAAGGAATGTCCTCCGTGCCCCACGGGTGTCCCATCCTTCGGGAATAGCGAGGGCATCTCTGGGCAGGAAAGTCAAGATAAAGACTGTTCAGATTCCCTTTCTTCTGTGCACAATAAAAAGGCCATGGAAGCAGAAGAGCAAGACCAGAGCTGTGACAATGGTGTCACACCAGAAGGCAGCAAAATCCTGTGCCAAGTGCAAGCTGAAGACCAAAGCAGGCGGGATGTGGAGTGTGGCAAAAATCCCTCCCTGTCAGACAGAAGCAGCAGCAGCTGCTGCACAGCCCTGGCTGCAGCAGAGTCCAGCATGACGTGCCTGGTGCTGGAAAACCAAGATAAGAGCAGAGCTGCTGCCAGGAGCCTGGAGAGTGGTGGGGACGTGTCACTGCCTGAAGAACAGGGCAAGGACTTTGCCAACGGCGGCGCGGTGGAGGAAGGCGAGAGTTCCTCCCCGTTGGAAAGCCAAGATCAAGAGTGTCCCAGTGTTGCCCAGGTGGAGCCTGCTCAGGACCCCTCAGAAGGGCAGAATGAACCTCTGGCTGTACCTGAGCTGGTCGGTGGTGCCAACCCCTGTGCTCCTGAGGAGTCCTGGGTGGATGGTCCCAGCAGGAAGGTCCCCGGAGCAGAGGAGGAAAAGGAGCAGCCAGGTTTGGCTGATGCACCGTGGCCTGAGCTCTCCAGGGAGGACAGCATGGCTGCCCGTGGGCAGGGAGGCCTGGAGGAGGAGGAGGTGGAGGACTGCACCCCAGAGCTCCTGGCAGAGGTAGTGTTTTCCCACAGCTATTGCCACGGGGAGCAACTTTGAGGAAAAAAAGAGGGTGGCTCAGGACGTGGCATCAACCCGTGGGAGGAGAGTCCCTGCCCCAGGCTGAATGTGGCCACAGAAATGGTTTGCAGAGGCCAAGGTGGGGCTTTGGGGGATCATTTTAGGAAGTGAAATCTTGTCTGGCTCATCTTTTTTCATCTTTTGTTGTTGTTACTCTCCTCAGATTGTGGGTCATTTAACAGTGAAGGACATCAACATTGAGAGGATCAGTGTTGATTATTCCAGCTACGGAGACGCTCAGCTCAGCGAGGGGGATTTTGGCCACGTCACTGAGATCTATGACTTCTCCCCAGCAGTGAAAACAGAACACCTGCTGGAAGTGTTCTCAGATTTCCAGTGAGTACCTCAGAGAGCCTGAGCACATCAAGGCCATGAGCAGCAGCCAGACCTGAACACACCACAGGATCTGATGTGTTTCTGAATTTCAGTTCCAACCTTCCTGCTCAGTCTTTCTGAACCTTCAAGGGGACTTTGCTGCAGTTGATACATAATTTAAAACACAACCAGGTTCTCCAGGGCTCTTGTCACACACAGTTCCCTACATGCAGGTTTATTCCTGCTACTCTGGCTTGAGGGAGAGTCTTGGAGCTTCTTTGTAATTGGTCCCAGGGCTGGAGTGAAATGCTGTGCTAAGTCTTTGCAAGGAAAAGGGCTCAATCCTGCTGTTGGAGATAAGATTTCTGGTGGAATTCTGGGGAATGGAGTAACACAGGATCAGCAGCAGGATCAGAACAAAGTTCAGCCCCATATTAGTGATGAAAGTGCTCAAGTGTATCACCTGCAGGCACCTCTCCCTTTGTTCCACCACCCTCTTGCTACACCTGCTAGCTGAGATGGGAACATTCACCTCTGTGGATCCTCAAACCCCATTCTTCACATTTTAAATAAGCCACTGTCTGGTGTCTGAGTTTCATGTATTTTTTCCACTCACTGGGAGAGAGAAACTGAGCTGGAAAGGGATGGATCTAATCTGAGCAGTCGATTTTATTGGTATTTCCTGTGCTGCAGGAACAGCTTTGAACTCCCTGCTCCCCAGTTACCATTTTCCACTGGCACTTTATTAGATTGTCACCTCAGCCTCTTCTCCCTCTGCTTTATAAAACCACTTCTATAAATCCCCTGCTTTCTGTTGGGCATGTCTGAGCTGAAGGGTGGTGTTTGGAAAGCACCACCTGAGTGACAAGGTGTATTTTTGTGCCACAAAGACACAAACCACTCTCTTGACAGGCCCTGAAATGAAGGTTCATTTTGGCCAAGGGTTGTTTTTTTAAAAGAAAAGGAGAGCTCCTGGGGGCAGCTGGTGGGATAATTGCAGATTGTTGCCTTGAAAGGAGCACATCTTGTGTTCTGTTCCTTCCTTTCCTTCTCTTTCCCCTCATGTAACCACCGGTTTAATCCTTTGAAATGCAGCAACTGGCTACATAAAAACCCCAAAGTGCTCCTGGGAACTCGAGGTGGCTGATGGGTTTGTTCTGTGGGGTTTGTTTTGTTGCCTTTTCAGTTTCTTAGTAATGAATATTCACCTTTTGTCTTCCATTTGCAGTGAGGGTGGTTTCAAAATCCAGTGGGTGGACGATACACACGCCCTGGGAATCTTCTCCAGCCCCTCTGCAGGTAGGATGACTCCACTTGGGCTTGGGGTAGATGATCTTCAGAGCTTCTTTCCAACCCTGAGGACTCTGTGACACCTTTGGTGGCTGATGGAGGGTCCTGTGGAGCTGCTGGGGTCAGTCCTGCACTCAGGCCAAGCTGTGGCCACAGGAGGTTGTGTTCAGCTTGACTTTCCTCCTTCACACTTCAAGCTTGAAAAGCTTTTGAGGCTTGAGAAGCTGGAACTGCTGTGGTGATGTGTGGAAACTCCTGTGCAGGAGCAGCAGATTTTTAATTAGCTTGGATCATCACCAGGGGCACCTTTTGTTTCCTGAGCCACTCGTGGGGCATTTTCTAGAAACTCCCAGGTTTTTTTTATTCTTGGTTGGAGAATTCCTGGAAGGGCACAGGAGCCTCCTGGTGTCTAGTGGCACGTGGGGAAGACACCTCCTGGCAAACTGGCTTGGGAACAAAGGCCATCCCAGGGGGAGTTTCCATCCAGCACTGTCTGTAGTCCCTTTTTCCCTTGGGATTCAGTCTTAAAATGACCGAGTTGGTTTTTAAAACAACTTTATATTTTCCTGGGCCTTCTTCTTGGGTGAGGAACAACCTGAGGTGAGCAGAACCCAGCTGGTTGAGCTCAAATCCTGAACTGTTGAAGGTGACATGAAGCAGAATTGATAACACTGTGATTTTTTTACTCTTAAACCCACCAAAATTCAGGCTGCTCATTCCAACTCTTTGTTCTTTCAAGCCTCCCAAGCCCTGGGCAGACGTTACCCCTCCTTAAAGATCCGACCACTGATCCATGCCACAAAGCAGTCCAAGGTCAAGGCCCTTCAGAGACCAAGTAAGACAATCTGGGAGCTTTTTCATTATTATTACTAAGCTTTTATCTTTGTTTACCAGTCTTTTGTAGCCTGAGTGGTCACTTGGGCAAGTTAAATACACATTAAGGACCAATATTTGGGGTTTTTTATCTGTTATGATGTATAAATACACACATGTACCTATAAAATACACAGAATATGTTGATATATTTATTTCTCTTGGCATTGCAGGGCAGTGAGCAGTTTGTAAAGCCTTTCATACAGTCCCCCAGCTGCATTTTTTCACAGTCTTTTCAGCCAATTTGTGTCATCATTTCAATTCCTGAGTCAGTGCTGCTGATTTATGCCTTTTTGCAGCAGGTGTGAGGGGCTGGAAAAGGTGAATCTGGTGATAAAAAATAGGATTCTATCATATATCACTTAGAGTTGGTACCTGTGTTTAAGTTTTTCAGTCACTTTCTCCCTTCTACATGAGGAATGAATGATAAAAACATCAAATGTTGTTGCTTTTTGTTGACTTTGCAGCTTCTAAGTCTGGCTGGGTCTGTCTGGAGTGATTTCAAGTTTCTCTGCAGATAATACCAGATAATAAAGCTAATAAATAATACAGAGACCAGCAGGTACAGGTCAGAGATGAACCAGCACCCACAGCTGTTACATTTTGTGGTTGGCACAGTTTTATTCAGGGTCAGGTGAAGGAAAAACAACTAGTGAAGCTTTAGCCATGAAGATTGTTTGATTTCTTTTTATTGCCTTTGAAAATCATCTTGTGATCAGTTACACTTGCCACAGCAAAGAAGTGCCAGGAATTTGGTAGCAGTAGAGACTTGGCTGCAGGTACAACCAGGTGGGTGCTCCCAGGGTACATTGCACTTGGAATCCATTTGATTTACAGGTTTGCAAGGGACACTGTCACAGGGAGAAGCTCCTGAGGGGTTTAAGGCTTTGGAATTTCAATGAAAACGGCAAAGAATTGGATTTGCTTTTACACTCTTCCCCTTCATCTCTTTTTCATTTCACACTCCCTGGTTCTTGGTGCTGAATCAGGTGATCAGCTCCTCCTGGGGAGCCTGATATTTATATATACTCTGTAAACAACAACATTTAATTACCATTTGGCTTCTAAACACAAATCTGCATCTTAATTAGCTGACAGTGTCTCTTTTGGGTTTTTTTTCTGAGCTGTCTCAAGGAAGAGGGGCAGGTTTATCCCCCAAGCTGTGGGTGCTTTGCCCCTTTTTAAAGCTGCTGCTGAACTGCCTTGATGAACAGACCTTAGGAACAACAGCAAACAAAGCCCCCATTGCCAACTGGATCATCCATTTGCCATCAGGTGCTGATTAATCATTAGCTAATTGCCAACTCCAGCCTAGTCTGGGCTTGGGCAAGTTTTGATCCAGCCATTTCTTTGAAGATGAAACTGGAGCAAGCCAGGTGAGCACCAGGACATGGAGGTCACTGGCCAAAGGGCTTTCCCAAAGCAGCTTTTTTTTTCCAGAAATGCAGGTTTTCCTGTTTTCTAAGGGTTTAGAGTGGGGGGTTTGATGAGTCTGAATTGAGATCAGACTTTGCTGTGCATGGGTCAGAGGGTGGGGCTGTGTTGCCTTCATTTTGTTCTCAGAGATGGGCCTTGCTGACTTTAGCCAGGAATGATGAGGAAGCTGCTCCTGAAAGCCAAGGGGGAACAGTTCTCTCCACCTCTGCAGAAAGGGCCTGGAGCTTCATCCCAGCCAAAGAGCTCTTGAACTGGAAAATCACAACCATGGGGATGGTTTGGGTTGGAAGGGACCTGAAAGCTCATCCAGATCCAACCCCCTGCATGGGCAGGGACACCTCCCACCAGCCCAGGCTGCTCCAAGCCCCATCCAACCTGCCCTTCAACACCCCCAGGGATGGGGCAGCCACAGCTTCCCTGGGCAACCTGGGCCAGGCTCTCACCACCCTCACACCCAAGAATTCCCTCCTCATGTCTAAAAGCAAAACCAATTCACTGGGCAGGGCTGGAATGATTTGCTCGTGGGCTCCTTCTGTAAAACAAATAAGGACCAAGACACCAGGCTGTGCTTCTTCAATTTAGCCACAAGACTCCACCTGAACAAACACTAACTTGATTTTCCCCCCCCATTTATTTTTTTGAACCTAGAACTCCTTCATCTTGCAAAAGAAAGACCCCAGACTGACACTGCAGTGGCCAAGAGGTTGGTGTCCCGGGCACTGGGGCTGAAGCACAAGCAGCAGGACAACTCATGTCCTGAGATGTTCCTACCAGAAAACCTGGACCAGGAGGAATAAACCCAATTCAAATGTCTAGATGAGCATGGCTGTGCTATGAAGCTGCATGCAGAACAGTGAGTTGCCACCAGGATGTTCTCTTCTGGGTTAACAGTTGATTTTCTTTCTGGAATGTTGGTTGTTTAGGGAGATCTTGAGCTCAAGAGCCAAGGCCTGGGAGGTCTCTTGGCTCTTCATCCCAGAGAGGATCTTGCCCTGCTCTGTTCCTGGGGCTGCTGAGAGAAAGAAGCCTGCTCTATAAATTAAAAATAAAGTACATTAGAATAAATTAATTGTGTCTTGTTGGCCAAAACTCATCTGTAAGCAAGAGCAGGAGTTAACAAAGAAATAAATCTGTTGAATGTTCATTTTGTTGTTCCTGTTATTGTTCAAATATCCCCCAAAACTGACAAGGATTTGAATGAGTTGCAGAGTTTTTCCTTCTTTCTGTGACTTGTCTTGTTGCAAGGAACCTTGTCACCTCCTGAGGAGGAAATGAAAACCCAAACTTGCCAGTTCTGAGCCTGGTGGTGTTAAAGAGAAGCTCCAAGACCCCCTGGGGCAGTTTCACCCCATCTCAGGCTCTGCTCTTCCTACCATAGAAGAAGCCTGCTCTATAAATTAAAAATAAAGTACATTAGAATAAATTAATTGTGTCTTGTTGGCCAAAACTCATCTGTAAGCAAGAGCAGGAGTTAACAAAGAAATAAATCTGTTGAATGTTCATTTTGTTGTTCCTGTTATTGTTCAAATATCCCCCAAAACTGACAAGGATTTGAATGAGTTGCAGAGTTTTTCCTTCTTTCTGTGACTTGTCTTGTTGCAAGGAACCTTGTCACCTCCTGAGGAGGAAATGAAAACCCAAACTTGCCAGTTCTGAGCCTGGTGGTGTTAAAGAGAAGCTCCAAGACCCCCTGGGGCAGTTTCACCCCATCTCAGGCTCTGCTCTTCCTACCATAGTTCAGCATCTTGAGAACAAAATGGAGTTGCCCCAGCTCCCAGCAGGCTGAAAACCTTCCCTAGATGCCACCATCTGGGCCCCTGGATAAATGACAGAGCTATGACAGGCATGAGCAAAGGACTTCTGCATTCCTGGAGCCTCACAACACCCCTGTGAGGTAGGTCATGGAGAGGACAAGTGAAATGGAACCAGTTTCAGTCCCCCTTGGGGGTTGAAATGGTCACTTCACTCCAGCTGCTTGTAGGAGCCTTCCATACAAACACAGAGGGAGAAGAAAAAAACAAACCAGGAATGGTGAACAAGGCCCTCCATATTCATGGAACAGAAATACACAACTGGCATCTAGAAGGTGGGTTTTCTGGGTCAACCATGTTTTATTCAAGTAGCTGTGTCTGAAAACGTGCAGCAATGTGTGTCCTCAGAGCCACCGAGGGGCACACATAGCACCATGATAACTGAGGGTAAAGAAAAGCCTTTTACAGACAAATTGGCACAGGTGGGTCTGTGGCAGCAGCCAGATCCCTGGGGATGAAAGCCACGAAGTTACCTCTTTGAGGTGCAGTGATGCCAAAATGCTACATGAATCCTTTCAAGAGGAGAGGGAATATCCAGCTGGGAAGGGAGCGTTTAGATTTGGGATCTGTTGGGTGAGCAGCTTCCCGGGGAGTGGAAATTCACAGCCCAGTGGACTCGGTATCAGGAGATCTGCAAAGATGGTAGGTGTCCTTCTAGGTAGGTGTTCTTCTAGATGTTCTTCTAGGTGTGACCAGGGAGTTGTAGCTCCACAGGGCCCTGATGCACCCAGAGAAAACAGTTCTGCTCTGCTCCCGAGCGCGCGTTGGGAGTTGACAAGAGTTTCACTGCAGGATTAAATGATGCTTTATGCTCTTCTACTCAGAAAAAGCTGCTCCAATTTGTGGTGTTTGGTTGGATTCTAGTTCCTTTCCTGCATTTCTTGGCTAAAATGGAGTCGTGAGATGGCAGCAGGGAGGATTGGCTGTGCTGGAGAAGCTGTGTCACCAACGGAGACGTTGGCATCAACGGTGCGTTCCAAGAGCTTGAAGATACCAAAGTTAATGCCTTGAAGGAATCAAAGCCTTGAAGGAAGTCAAGACAGATCTAGGTTGTTGGCAGCCAAACAAAGACTTGCTGCAGCCTGGACCTACACCTGGGACTATAGATGGTACTGGAAAGTGGAAGGAGGAACCTTTATGGAGAAGGTTGGAATGCTGAAGGAGCCAAGTAAGAGTTTCAGAGCCTGCTCCTGACTATCTCAAGTAGGAGGGGCTGGAGTTGAAAGCAACACACGTGGCCTGAGCACCTAAACTGGGAAGGAAGGCATCTTTAGACAATAATTTACCTTGCTAATATAGAGTTTTGATTGTTTGCTTGATTTTTCTTGCAGTGGTTGAGGGGAATCACCGAAGCAGGAACTTTGCTTCTTTAAATAGTGGGGTGGGAGGCTCTTCTATCGGGTGGACACCTTGTTATTTGTGAGTCCACTGAAGTGATCAAACTTCTGCTCTGTCTCCTCACTGAAAGAGCCACCTGGGGGGGTTCACAAAGAGCAGAGGGATGAGCAGGAGGCAGCAAAGGCAGCTTGAAACACAAGGCAGAGAACACGGCAGGTACCACCTCGTCCACACAAAGTGCTTTGGAAACAAAGGCTCAACACAAACACTAGAAGAGCAAAGATCTTCCTGGGTTAATGAACTGAAGCATTAAATCTTGCCAGAAAAGGACCAGCCAAGAGTCCTCCAGGAGTCATTTTCTGGATGGGAAAGACTAGAAACGACCCTCAGTTTCACTGCTAATTGTTGTGGCTTAAAAAAAAATGAGGTGATGACTGAGCAGGACCTGTGAAAAGGTCTCCTCCAGGCTGAGGGCAAGTGGGTCTGTTGACTCTAGTTGAGAAGCAATGGAAGCTTAAATACATTTATTTTTAAATACCACTCTTTTGAAGCTCAGCTGAAGGACCCATCCAACACTTAAGTGCCTGTTCAGCCCAGTGAAGTGGGTTTGGTTTTTCTCAACTAGGTCACCATCTGAAGTGTGACACACACGAGGATTTTCTTAAAAAAAACCAACAAATTAATGAGAAAAAAAGCAGCAGTTCTATGGATTATTTTTTCCTTTCCCCCAGGAAAAACACTCCTTGAAGGACTTCCAGCCACCTCTGGCAATTGTCTCCACCACTGGTGTTACTTGGAAGAGGCACTGGCTGTTAAATGATTTCCCTTGTTAAAACCAGTTTATCTTTCAAAGCCCCCAAATTAATTCCATTTTTAAATGCTCTTGACAGTTGAGTGTCCATGCATGTTGAAACTAGGTTGGCTTTGATCTTTCCAAGACCAAAAAACCATTCCAAATGCTGATGTTTTACAACTATTAAAGAAAATGTAGAGTTTCCCTTCCTGCTCCAAGGACAGTGGAACGTTTCTGGCTTGAACAGAGGGATCTTCTCCAGCTCTGCTTCACACCCCCTCCCCTCCTTGTTTGCTCTCCAAGAACAGAGAAGCTCTGGGGTCTGAAGAGCTCAGTCCCAGGTTGGTGGTAGAAGAAGCAGAAGAGAAAAGAAGCAGAGAGCAAAGGAGGGAGCAGGAACCTGCCCCTCTCACCTATGTGGCAGTTGTACATCCAGATGCGCTGCCCGTCGTACCGGCTCCTGCACTTCATCACGTTGTTGGAATAATCAGACTCAGCAACCTCATAGTTTGGGTTGATGACAACCTGGAGAAACACAACCTGGGAGTTATTTCAAGGTGGAAAGGCCAGGATCTATTTTTTTTTTTTTTTTATGACAGAAAAACCCCAACTTCTTTTGGGAGGGGACAGAAACTGCTTGATTAAAGCCAGCTGGATCACACCTTCCCCCACGCACCGAGATGAAGCCTCAACCACCTTCTCTAAATTTCTCTATATTTTCCAGGGTAACAGACAAAATATAATTCCTCTTCCCTCCTCTCCAGTTGAAGTGGCTGTTTTTAGACCCAACCCCCCCCCTCCCTTGCCCCAAGCAGACTGTAGGAACGTGCCAACCCCAGAGCAGACCTGTTTCATCCCCACCTGGAGCAGGTATTGATTACAAACTGCTCCCACGCCTGGTCCAGGACAGCAGTGGGATGCTGTGCACATGGATAACAACGTGGTCATAATCCCTGTGGGATCTGCATGGGGGTTGTGTGGGACTTGTGTCAGTGTTAGCTGGATGAGGAGCTCTTAAGGTATCTCCAAGTTGTGGTTTTCACTTGGGAGGTACAAGATCTGGGACCACTTTGTTGCCCCGTTGGGTAATTCAGCTATCCTGGGAACACCACCTCTTTGTAGGAGACATGCAAAGAAACCAGTTAATGACATTCCTGACACCCCAGATGGGTAAGGCAAAAGCCAGAGCTCTCCAACCCTCTGCTCCTGCCTTACCTGGAAGAGATAATCCCCTGGTGGGACATCAGTGATGTCGATCCACTGGCAGTCGATGTCGTGCCGATAGACATCCCAGCATCCCACTGTGATCCCTTGCTCTCCAAAATTGGCACATTCGTACTGTTTTTGGACATCTGAGGGGGAAGAGGGAGGGGTGAGGGTCACAGCAAGTCAGGCTGGACACTCGGAGGAAGGGCTGGTTGTTCTCCAGCTCCCACGAGCAGCGACAAGCTCCAAGCTCAAGGTTCTGGAGGAGGTTTCATCCAAGAGCGTCTCACTCAACGTCAAACTGCTCAGGAGGAGCTGCCACCTCCCACCCCTCAGCACCCACAGGCACTTCTGGGCGTTTCTCACCTCCCAGGAACCAGAAAGGCCAGGATCTATTTTTTTTTTTTTTTTATGACAGAAAAACCCCAACTTCTTTTGGGAGGGGACAGAAACTGCTTGATTAAAGCCAGCTGGATCACACCTTCCCCCACGCACCGAGATGAAGCCTCAACCACCTTCTCTAAATTTCTCTATATTTTCCAGGGTAACAGACAAAATATAATTCCTCTTCCCTCCTCTCCAGTTGAAGTGGCTGTTTTTAGACCCAACCCCCCCCCTCCCTTGCACCAAGCAGACTGTAAGAACGTGCCAACCCCAGAGCAGACCTGTTTCATCCCCACCTGGAGCAGGTATTGATTACAAACTGCTCCCACGCCTGGTCCAGGACAGCAGTGGGATGCTGTGCACATGGATAACAACGTGGTCATAATCCCTGTGGGATCTGCATGGGGGTTGTGTGGGACTTGTGTCAGTGTTAGCTGGATGAGGAGCTCTTAAGGTATCTCCAAGTTGTGGTTTTCACTTGGGAGGTACAAGATCTGGGACCACTTTGTTGCCCCGTTGGGTAATTCAGCTATCCTGGGAACACCACCTCTTTGTAGGAGACATGCAAAGAAACCAGTTAATGACATTCCTGACACCCCAGATGGGTAAGGCAAAAGCCAGAGCTCTCCAACCCTCTGCTCCTGCCTTACCTGGAAGAGATAATCCCCTGGTGGGACATCAGTGATGTCGATCCACTGGCAGTCGATGTCGTGCCGATAGACATCCCAGCATCCCACTGTGATCCCTTGCTCTCCAAAATTGGCACATTCGTACTGTTTTTGGACATCTGAGGGGGAAGAGGGAGGGGTGAGGGTCACAGCAAGTCAGGCTGGACACTCGGAGGAAGGGCTGGTTGTTCTCCAGCTCCCACGAGCAGCGACAAGCTCCAAGCTCAAGGTTCTGGAGGAGGTTTCATCCAAGAGCGTCTCGCTCAACGTCGACCTGCTCAGGAGGAGCTGCCACCTCCCTCCCCTCAGCACCCACAGGCACTTCTGGGCGTTTCTCACCTCCCAGGAACCAGAAAATGCACACGTAGGTTTCCAGAGCAGCTCAGAGTAAGATGCTGGGAGCTGAGCACCTCCACAGATGAGGCTTTGGGGGGTTTCTCTTTGACCTGCAGAGACCTCTCCATGCAGGTGCCACCTCAGGACTTGGCTCCTGCCAGGTCCCCTGGGAAGCCAATCACACCTGTGTGGGGACAGCAACAAATTCCCAGCACAAGGGGCTGTGGCCAACACACCTGGTTCACATTCTGTGTCTTCCAGGCAGAAGCTGGCTTTGTGTCCTTCAGCCACCTTGGTCCCATTGAGGTTCAGGAGATCATAGTGGGTAAAAACCTCCATGCTGTGGTAATGCCTGCAAGGCACAGAGAGGGAGGATTATCTCCAGGGAACACACACAACCTTTTAATTACCACTCTCAAGGGTTGCCCAGGCAGGGATGGTCCAGTGGCCACAATGACCTGGAGGCAAGGAGCCCAGATTCAACTTTGTGCCACCCCTCAGGGCAGGCTGAACACCCCAACTCTCCCAGCCTGGTTCCAGAGCTGCTCCAGCCCTCCCAGCATCTCCATGCCCTCCTCTGCACTCTCTCCAGGAACTCCATGGCCTTCTGATCTTGGAGGCTCCAGAACTGACCCCAGCCCTGCAGGGGGGTCTCAAGAGAGCCCAGTAAAGGGGGAGAATCCCCCTTTGGTGGCCTGTAATTTACCAGATCATGAGATATTCCACCTTCTGCCTAAGAAAGTGCTGCAACCAGAGCTGGTTGCACCCAAAGCAGCAACCTGGGGGTGCTTCTGCTTTTTATTTAATCTCAATTTATTGGCAGAAAACTTCACAGCAGATGGGGTGTTCAGCCTGGAGAAGAGAAGGCTCCAGGGAGACCTTAGAGCAGCTTCCAGTGCCTGAAGGGGCTCCAGGAAAGCTGGGGAGGGACTTGGGACAAGGGCAGGGAGGGAGAGGACAAGGGGGGATGGATGAAAAGTGGGAGAGGGAGATGGAGGTTGGAGATGAGGAGGGAATTCTTGGGTGTGAGGGTGGTGAGAGCCTGGCCCAGGTTGCCCAGGGAAGCTGTGGCTGCCCCATCCCTGGGGGTGTTGAAGGGCAGGTTGGATGGGGCTTGGAGCAGCCTGGGCTGGTGGGAGGTGTCCCTGCCCATGCAGGGGGTTAGAGCTGGATGAGCTTTCAGCTGCTTTCCCACCCAAATCATGCTATGATTCCAGGATTTTCTGTCCATGCTGCTGGTTCAGCAAAAACTGCATCCTGTGCTTCAGCCCAGTTCAAGTCCAGAGGACTTGGAGAGCAGGAAGCAGTTGGAAGCACTTGAGTCAAACACTTGTGTGCTCCACGTGGTCATGGCTGGGCACGTAAACACTGAGGGAACAGACTGAACTGGATCCCAGCCTTGGAACTGGGAGCAATCCCACAGCTCCAGCAGGTGGCAGGGAACAGGGGAGCACCCAGGAGTCCTCAAATCCCTGTGTTCTGCCCCAGCCTGGGATCACTGAGCTGAGAGCCACCAGGACCTGCCTGTGGAGCTCAGCTGAGAGGGGTGAGGGAACCACACACACAGGCTCCCACTCACCCTCCAGTGCCCCCCAGTTGGGATGCAAAAAATACCCACAAAATGCAGAAATCCTCTCCCTTCCAGCTGTTAAAACAATCATGGCTTAAAAACTTCCTCATTGCCCCATCACATGGATTTACAGCTGAAGGAAGAGCAAGGACAGAAGGGGGGGGAGGAATTTTTCCCTCTGAAGAGTGTTTTTCCTCTTCCCTCTTCCTGCCTTTCCCTCAACCACCACCAATCAAACCACCACCTGCCAGAAGTTCAGCCCTTGGCACTCCCTGCTGCAGGTTTTGCCCCATTTCTGTTCTGCTTCCACATCAAAAAGGCAGTGAGGAGGGAAGAGGCCTAAGCTCTGGGCTTGGAACTTCTCTCATCTGGCTGAGAAAAGTTGGAGGTTCTCAAGTCTGACTCAGTTCCTGAAATATTTCTGAGTCACTCCAAGAGGTGTTTACATTCTGGTGGTTTTTTACAGGCTGGAAAGACTGAACAGGAATTGAGTTCATCCTCCTGTCTATAAACAGAAACCAGTTTCAAGCACCCAGATGGTTCTGAGTCTCCTTCTTGGGTCTCCTTCCTGATCCTCAGCCCAGGAGCTCCAGGTGTCACCTTCAACCAGCCTGTTGGGTTTGACAATTCACTGCCCTCCTGCTTCTCTTGGGCTGAAACCATCAGCTGCCCCCTGAGGAAAGGATGCATTTATGTGGGGCAATTTACTGTTGGTCAAAAAGAAGCACCAACCAAAGCCCCACAAGTGCCCACAGCCCCAGGAGGATTGAGGTGCCTTGAAAAAGATGCAGAACTGTGAGGAGTTCTTGAGTCCTTTCCCAGGTGAGGGAGCTGAGGTGACTGCACCTCCCTACACACTGTGGGTACATAGGATGGGTTGGGTGGGAAGGGACCTGAAAGCTCATCCAGCTCCAACCCCCTGCATGGGCAGGGACACCTCCCACCAGCCCAGGCTGCTCCAAGCCCCATCCAACCTGCCCTTCAACACCCCCAGGGATGGGGCAGCCACAGCTTCCCTGGGCAACCTGGGCCAGGCTCTCACCACCCTCACACCAAAGAATTCCCTCCTCATCTCCAACCTAAATCTCCCCTGCCCTAGTTTAGGGCCATTAGACTAGATTTTCCAGATTCAGACAGGCAAGTGTCTTGGTTTGGACAGGACAAGAGGAAATGGGCTCAAGTTGCCCCAGGGGAGGTTTAGATTGGAGAAACTCCTTCACTGAAAGGGTGATCAAACACTGAACAGGCTGCCCAGGGAGGTGGTTGAATCCCCATTCCTGGAGGTGTTCAGAAGGCACGTGGATGTGGTGCTGAGGGACATGGTTTAAGCACTTGGTAGAGTTTGGTTAATGGTTGGTAGAGTTGGGTTGTGGTGGTTAGAGTTGGGTTGTGGTGAGTAGAGTTGGGTTGTGGTGGGTAGAGTTGGGTTGTGGTGGGTAGAGTTGGTTTAATGGTGGGTAGAGTTGGGTTGTGGTGGGACATTTTGACTTTACTATAGTCTTAAGGACATGCACCAACGAGTCAGGGAAAGGTATGTCTGCTTCTAAGTTCTAAGAGAACTGCAGGTTAAGTCCCAGTTCAACCGAATACTTAAGGATTTGTTTATCTTCAAGCATGTCAAGGTCTGTAGAATACATGCCTTGTCTTAATGAGGGAAAAGTTTAAATTTTGCCCTCAAAGTTGCAGTTTTATTACAAAGTTAGTGAATAAAATACCTCTTTGCTATCTTTGAAAGTTAAACGTAAAATTGTGTATCAAAGATGCCAAGACTTTATTCCAGGGGTGAATGTAAGAGTTGGGTTGTGGTGGGTAGAGTTGGGTTGTGGTTGAACTCAATGATCTTAAAGGTCTTCTCCAACCAGAACCATTCTGTGATTCGATGAATCTGTGCTATTAGGAGGAATCTCTTCACCCAAAGGCAGCTCAGACCCTGGCACAGGCGGGGTCACCACCCCTGGAAGGGCTCAAGAAACCTGCCCACGTGGCACCTCCCAGGGAGCAGGGGGGGTGGACGCCGGGGCCGCGGCTTTGCGTGGGGTGGCTTTGTGGGTGGAAAACAGGGCTCGGGGACCTCCGAGGGGTCTCCTCCAGGAGTGTGGGTCCCCTGGGGGTGTCACCCACCTGGGGCAGTCGGGCCAGACCCCGGCGGCGGCGGTTGCGGGGCGGGAAGTCGGACTGGCCGTTGTTGTGGATCTGGGAGGAGAAGCGGAGGAGGCGGCGGTAGCCCGAGGTCAGGGAGGTGTTGGTGGCAGAGCTGGCCAAGCAGTTCTCCTCCAGGGCACACTGCAGCATGAACATGGGCCGGTCCTCCAGGTAGGCTGTCTGCTCCACCAGCTCCGCGTTCAGCACCAGGTCGGGGGCAGCTGGGAGGGAAGGTTTGGGGTGAGCTGAGGGGTGGGTTAAACCCCCTTCTCTGAGGGGCAGGGAGGTTCTGGTGCTCCTCTGACCTGGGGAGATCCCACCTGGGGAGATCCCACCTGGGGAGATCCCATTTGGGGAGATCCCATCTGTGGAGATCCCACCTGGGGAGAGTGTGTGGAGAAGAGCGTGGCCGGGTGGTCAAGGAGGTTCTTTTTGTCCCCCTCTGTCCTGCCCTGATGAAGCCTCATCTGGGAAAGTGGGTCTAGTTCTGGGTTCCTCAAGGCCAAGGAGCTGCTGGAGAGAGTCCAGCCCAGGGACACTGAGATGCCCAGGGGCTGGAGCATCTGGCTGTGAGGAAAGTCTGGGAGAGCTGGGGCTGCTCAGCTGGAGAAGAGGAGCCTGAGGGGGGATCTCCTCAGTGCTGATCAATATCTCCAGGGGGTGGCAGGAGGGGGGACCAGACTCTGCTCAGGGGTGTCCAGGGCCAGGACAAGGGGC
>NW_009952155.1:121501-122247 GCF_000747805.2 Chaetura pelagica | reverse complement strand
TTCCTGTGGGCCCTGCTGTAGGGGATCCTTCCCTGGCTGATCTCCAGAGCTCCTTCCAACCCTACGACTCACCCACGACTCCGTGACACCCAAACCCACGTCGTGTGTCCCCCCCCAAATGAAACACCCCCCCAGTTACTCACTCTCCGAGCAGGACACCCCCGCCCCGAAGCGGCCGCCCCCGCGGGGGCAGGAGACGCGGGGCCCGTCGTGCCTGCAGTGGGACAGGGACATCTCTGTCCCCGAGCACTTCACCCCACTCATCACCACGTCATCGGCGCTGACGTCCCCGTGCCAGTACCAGGTTTCCTGGGAGGCAAGAGAGACACAACACACACCCCTCAGCATCCAGGGAGGAATCTCCATCCCCCACCCGGTGGGATTTTCTCCCTCCGGGAGGATCAACTCCAGGGCCAGGACTAGTGAGGAGGTGTTGTCAGAGGTGAGTGACTCAGGGAATGAGTTACTCCCAATCCCAGCTCTGTTGAGGCAGGAGCCTGGGACTAAACCCCCAGGCTGACCTTGTTCCTCACCATGAACATCAGGGCATCACCAGAGAGGGAAGTGAGAGGACAAGGGGGGGATGGATGGAAACTGGGAGAGGGGAGATTAAGGTTGGTCATGAGGAGGGAATTCTTGGGTGTGAGGGTGGTGAGAGCCTGGCCCAGGTTGCCCAGGGAAGCTGTGGCTGCCCCATCCCTGGGGGTGTTGAAGGGCAGGTTGGATGGGGCTTGGAGCAGCCTGGG
>NW_009952155.1:117458-118769 GCF_000747805.2 Chaetura pelagica | reverse complement strand
CAGGGCCAAGGAGCTGCTGGAGAGAGTCCAGCCCAGGGACACTGAGATGCCCAGGGGCTGGAGCATCTGGCTGTGAGGAAAGTCTGGGAGAGCTGGGGCTGCTCAGCTGGAGAAGAGGAGCCTGAGGGGGGATCTCCTCAGTGCTGATCAATATCTCCAGGGGGTGGCAGGAGGGGGGACCAGACTCTGCTCAGGGGTGTCCAGGGCCAGGACAAGGGGCAATGGGCACAGACTGGGGCACAGGAGGTTTGACCTGAAGAGGAGAAAATCCTTCTTGCCTGTGAGGGTGGCAGAGCCCTGGGCCAGGCTGCCCAGGGAGGCTGTGGAGTCTCCATCCCTGGAGACCTTCCAGCCCCTCCTGGATGTGTTCCTGTGGGACCTGCTGTAGGGGATCCTGCCCTGGCTGATCTCCAGAGCTCCTTCCAACCCTACGACTCACCCACGACTCCGTGACACCCAAACCCACGTCGTGTGTCCCCCCCCAAATGAAACACCCCCCCAGTTACTCACTCTCCGAGCAGGACACCCCCGCCCCGAAGCGGCCGCCCCCGCGGGGGCAGGAGACGCGGGGCCCGTCGTGCCTGCAGTGGGACAGGGACATCTCTGTCCCCGAGCACTTCACCCCGCTCATCACCACGTCGTCGGCGCTGACGTCCCCGTGCCAGTACCAGGTTTCCTGGGAGGGAAGAGACACAACACACACCCCTCAGCATCGAGGGAGGAATCTCCATCCCCCCACCCGGTGGGATTTTCTCCCTCCGGGAGGATCAACTCCAGGGCCAGGACTAGTGAGGAGGTGTTGTCAGAGGTGAGTGACTCAGGGAATGAGTTACTCCCAATCCCAGCTCTGTTGAGGCAGGAGCCTGGGACTAAACCCCCAGGCTGACCTTGTTCCTCACCATGAACATCAGGGCATCACCAGAGAGGGAAGTGAGAGGACAAGGGGGGGATGGATGGAAACTGGGAGAGGGGAGATTAAGGTTGGTCATGAGGAGGGAATTCTTGGGTGTGAGGGTGGTGAGAGCCTGGCCCAGGTTGCCCAGGGAAGCTGTGGCTGCCCCATCCCTGGGGGTGTTGAAGGGCAGGTTGGATGGGGCTTGGAGCAGCCTGGGCTGGTGGGAGGTGTCCCTGCCCATGCAGGAGGTGGGATCTGGATGAGCTTTCAGGTCCCTTCCCAAACCATCCTATGACTCCAGGACCTCTCCCTCTGAAGAAAATCCCTCCTGATTTCTGAGCTGGTTTAAATCTCTGCTTGTTTTCACCCCAGCTCTAAACTCACTTTTCCACCCTGCTCTGCCCACCCTGCTGCTG
>NW_009952155.1:104808-117433 GCF_000747805.2 Chaetura pelagica | reverse complement strand
TCATCCAGGCTGTGCCTTTGGGAGGGATGTCCAGCAACCCACCCACACTTCTCCTGTGACATCTGTGCATGCAGGGGAGTCCCAGGTAATGCTGGGGTACCTGCCTGCACGGGGAGGGGAGGCAGAATTAGGAGCTACCAATGGAAAGAAGGCATTGGAGGAGCACCAGGACCCATGGGACCAGTTCATCCAGGGATTCAGGCTTCAAACCCTGCTCCCTTCATTACCCCATCTTACAAAACTCCTGGCAAAGGCTGGAAACCAACTCCCACCATAACAGCTCCTGACAAAACCAGGTGGGCTCAGCCCTGCAAAGCTTGGGAGAAGGGCAGGGGAAAAAAAAGGGGAAGGGGGAGGAGGGGAAATATTAAAAATCAGATCTGTTGGTGTCAAAGCTGGGAACACGTTTCCAGGAAAGCAAAACCCAGTTGTACCAGTGCTCCCAGGGCAAGAGGCTGTTTGTTAACCCTGTTCACAACCCCCTGAGCACACAGGGCTGCCCCTGTTCTGCACAGAGTAGCTTTATGCTCAGGGAGCTGGTGAAGCTGGGACACACAGAAGGGCCTTTTCTGCTCCAAATACCAACAGTCTCAGCTCAAGGGGAAAAAAAATGTCTTGTCTCTTGGGCTGTGTCAATAGAGCCAGGCAGTTGGGAAGGGTCAGGGTGGAGGGGACGTGGTTGTCCTCAGCTCCCAGGCTCTGCTTGGGAAGCTACAGGAGGAAATCACAGCTGGAGGGACCAGAGGGGTTGCTGCAACAGCAGCACTGGCAGCTCCAGCCTTTTTCCCCTCCTCCTGGGTAGTCAACCCCAGTTGTGTCCCTCTGGGACTGCAGATCCCCTTTCCCTGGCCATGGAGAACTGTTCAATGGGTTGGGATCTGCCTGTGGCCTCCTGGCTCCCAGCTTGATTCACCTTCAAGACAAACTCATGATCTCCAGGCAGAGTTTTAACTGCCCATTTCTGCCCCATAAACTCTCCTGCTTTCTCAACCTCCAGCCCTGGGGGGGGCATTTCAGGGCCTTCTTGTCCCCCCAAAGCACAAAACCAGCAGAGCTGGTCCTTCTCCCTGGGTTTATCCCTGGATCTGAGTGCCAAGCAGGCCAGACCCAGCACCAAAAGCCTGGAGAACAAGGACCAACCTCTACTCTTTCCAACCCCCTCTTACTTGTTTGCCCAAGTTTTCCCCAAACAATTTCTGGAAATCAAACCCAGTTTGCTTTCCAGAGCTGATTTAAGGCTGTTTCCTGTCTGGAGCTTTCCATATATATAAACAACAATGAAGTTTATTTATTCAATGGCTTTTTGAGCCCAAGTTTCCCCAAAGCTGCTGGTGATTGTTGATTCTCAGTTGAAATGCCCCAAATGGGGCTGCACTTCCAGGGCACAGCAAGAGAACAAGCTCTGCCAGGGGATTATTTTATCCTACAGAGAAACCAATTTCTTTTAGGAGCCCAAATCCCCATTTTCTGGGGGTCTGGGAAGTTCAAAAAAGGCCCAGAGGTCCTTTCACCTGGTGACCCGTGAAGGTTCTATCACTACTGACAAGTCTCTTGCACCAGGGGCCAACACCAGCAATTCCTGGCTGCCACTTCTCCATCTGGGAATGGGGTGGGAAGGTGTTGCCCTCCCCTTTTTCCAAGCTCTTAGGGGTTGCTGCTGTTCCCTGTGCCAAGGAGCTTCACTGGGGCACTTCATTCCTTGGTGGTCACCCCAAGCTCGTTAGTTGATCCCTTCATTAAGGGCCATTCTTAGGCATGTGCCAGCAGGGAGGGTTTTGGGGTCATCAGAGGAGCAAGAAACATCTGGGAAGTAGTTCCAGGAGGGAATTCCAACTGTTTCCAAGTGGTTTGAGCCCAGGTTGGGCTTGGCTGCCACCCATCACCAGGCAGCCTGAGGGGTTCAACTCCTCCCTGAAACTGGGAGGGACAAGAAACTGCAGGTAACCCCCCCCCAGCCCAACTTGGGCTCCCCAAAAAACCTGACCCCTGAGCAGGATGGACACAGCAGTGTTGCCCAGAGCTCCTTCTGCTCTGGATTTCCCCCCACAGGTGGTTGAGCTTCAACCTCCAGGGCCTCTCCAGCTGATGCTTTGAAGCTCATGGAAGGGGATGGTTCTGGAGCTGGATTGCTGGGGTTTGTGCTGGTGGTTTCTTTGAATAAGCCCTTCTCCTCCTCCAGGAGCCCCCACCCAACCCCAACATGGTTTGAGAAGGTCCAGGTAATTTGTTGGTAGGAGAAACTAGAGGTGAAGGTCTTTCAGATCCTGAAGGACCCAGGAGGGTCAGAGCAGAGGGGGATCAGGATTCCCCCCCCCATTTCCTGCCACCCTCTTTTTCCTGTGCCTTCTTTCCTCTCTCCTGTTGTGCTTGAAGCCTCCTCATTTCAGAGAATCCCAGACTGGTTTGGGATGGAAAGGACCTGAAAGCTCATCCAGATCCAACCCCTGCACGGGCAGGGACACCTCCCACCAGCCCAGGCTGCTCCAAGCCCCATCCAACCTGCCCTTCAACACCCCCAGGGATGGGGCAGCCACAGCTTCCCTGGGCAACCTGGGCCAGGCTCTCACCACCCTCACACCCAAGAATTCCCTCCTCATGTCTAACTTAAAATCTCATGTCTCCTTAAATGTTCTTTTTTTTCCCCTCTTTCCAGCCCTTGGAAGCATTTTTGGGAACAGGGCAGGAAAAGGAGACAAAAAGAAAGGGATTTGGAGCTGCTGCTGCTTCTCAGCTCACAGAACAAACCAAAACCAAATAAGCAAGGTCCTGATGACTGGTTGAAGTTCCCTTCAACTTCCCACATGTCCCCCATCCCTCCTGGGTGCTGGGAAGAACCAGGAACCCCCTTCCCCAACCCGCCCTTGTCGGAGGGACCCTCGCCCTCCTCTCCCCATCACACCTGGGGTGCAGAAGCAGCTCCCACATGCTCCTCACCTGGAAGGCATGGCTGGCAAAGCCCAGCTCCAGCTGCCTACACACCACCATGGCCTCCACGGTGCTCCAGCCCTGGCTGCAGACAGTGCCCCAGCCCAGGGACCCGTTGCGTTCAGCCAGCACCTCCACCCGCCCCTCGAAGGGGCTGCGGCCGCCGCTCAGACGCAGCTGCAGAGAGAGGAGGAGGAGGTGAGAGAAAAGCATCCCCATGTCACCACCATCATCATAGTCCGGGTGTGAAGGGACCCTGAAGGCACCAAGAGTAGTGGGGGAGGTGCTGGTTTAGTTTTAATCAGTATAATAGGTGTTGTTTTCACTCTTGGCAAAGGTTTCCTGAATCAGACGCTCCAGGAGCATCAGGACTTCAAATGGGTTTGTTCCCCAAAAGCTCAGGGACTTCTGGAGGCAGGTAAGGCTAAGGAAGAGCCCCATGATTTACAAAAGAAGGGAGGCAAAGCTGGTGAGGGAGGGTCAATTGTCCCTGCTCCAGAGTGAAGCTGGACTAGCAGAAAGAAAACTTAATAAACCTGTGTGAACACAAGCCCAGGTCTGTGCTGAGGTCACAGAGAATCATTTGTCATAGGATCATGGGATGGTTTGGGTGGGATGGGAGCTGAAAGCTCATCCAGATCCAACCCCCTGCATGGGCAGGGACACCTCCCACCAGCCCAGGCAGCCCCAAGCCCCATCCAACCTGCCCTTCAACACCCCCAGGGATGGGGCAGCCACAGCTTCCCTGGGCAACCTGGGCCAGGCTCTCACCACCCTCACACCAAAGAATTCCCTCCTCATCTCCAACCTCCAGCTCCCTCTCCCAGTTTCCATCCATCCCCCCTCATCCCATCCCTCCCTGCCCTTGTCCCAAGCCCCTCCCCAGCTTTCCTGGAGCCCCTTCAGGCCTTGGAAGCTGCTCTAAGGTCTCCCTGGAGCCTTCTCTTCTCCAGGCTGAACAAGATAAGGGCCACAAGCTGATGAAGGCTTTGGAGCAAATATCTTCTGAGGAGTGGCTGGGGATGTTCAGGCTGGAGAAAAGGAGGCTGAGGGGAGACCTTCTCACTCTCTACAACAGGTTGTACAGAGATGGGGATCAGGTTGTTCAGTGAAGTTACAAGTGACAGGGCAAGAGGGAACGGGCTCAAGTTGTGCCAGGGGAGGTTTAGATGGGGTGTCAGGAAGAATTTCTGCATTGAAAGGCTGTCAGGGATTGGAACAGGCTGCCCAGGGCAGTGCTGGAGTCACCATCCCTGGAGGGAGTGAAGGGTTGTACAGACATTGAGCTCAGGGAGCTGGTTTGGTTAAGGACTGGTCAGTTAAGGACTGGTCAGTGTCAGGTTAACAGGCACTTCACTCCTTCAGAAGCCCCATCTTGCTGGGAGGAGCTCAAACCTCCAAGTGGGAGCATCATCCTTCTCTGCCCTCCTGCTTCATACAACACAGAGGGGAAAACCCCAAAGGGATGGTCCTGCCTTGGGTGAACTGATTCCAGCCCAGCCCCCCTGAGCTGCACAGCCAGGGAGGGCAGAGGGTGCTCTGGGATGATGAGACCTCCCCATGCCTGACCCCAGCTGGATCCCCCTTGACTTCCCACCTGGTTCTGGAAACCCATGGCTGGGACGTTGCATCTCACAGCAGCATCTTCCTCGTGGTTGCAGCCCTGGGACTCCGTGTTGAACTTGCAGTCTGTGACTGATTTCTCAAAGCCTGTGCAGTCAATTTCATTCAGGTGAATTGGACCCATTCCTGGAGAGGGGACAGAAGAAGAAGAAGAAGAAAACAAGAGGCTTTACCTTCTGCTCGTGCTACTGTGGGGAGAAAAACTACCCAATCACAGCATGTTCAGGGTTGGAAGGGACCCCCAGAGATCACCCAGTCCAACCCCCCTGCCAGAGCAGGACCCAAACCAGGGCGGGTCACTCAGAAAGGCACCCAGACAGGTCTGGAAAATCTCCAGAGGAGACTCCACAGCCTCTCTGGGCAGCCTGTCCAAGTCTCTGTCACCCTCACAGGACACAAGTTCTTCCTCATGTTGAGCTGGAACTTCCTGGGCTCCAGTTTGAATCCATTGACTCTCATCCTGCCCCAGGACAGAAGTGACAAGAGCTTGTCCTGCCTTCTTGGTGCCCTCATGGATTGAGAGACATTCATTAGATCCCCCCTCAGTCTTCTCCTCTCCAGACTGAACATCCCCAGGTCTCTCAGCCTTTCCTCATCAGGCAGATGTTCCAGTCCCTTCATCATCCTCATAGCCTCTGCTGGACTCTCTCCAGTGAATCCCTGTCCCTCTGGAACTGGGGAGCCCAGAACTGGACACAACACTCCAAGGCAGGTCTCACCAGAGCAGAGGGGGAGAAGAACCTCCCTCCACCTGCTGGACACACTCCTCTCAATGCACCCCAACATACCATTGGCCTTCTTGGCCACCTTGTTGTCCCATGGAGAACTTGTCCACCAGGACTCCAAGGTCCTTCTCCACAGAGCTGCTCTCCAGCAGATCCACCTCCTGGCCTGTCCTGGTGCAGGTGGTGGTTCCTTCCCAGGTGCAGCTTCTGGATGCCCTGCAAACATCCCTTTGGCACCTTCCCAACAGGCTCATCCTGAAGAAATGCCAGTGGTTTCTTGAAGAAGAGCACAAAACCTGCCAGATGATTGTTCTACATTCTTTCCAGTGGTTCCTGGGACTCAAACATGCAAGAACCACCAAAAAAACAAAGCCAAGTTTCCACTCTTGCATCATTTCCAAACTTCAGCTGGAGGGATCTGCAAGTGATGAGCTTTTGGCTGGGTCTGGTGCTGGGATCTGCTCCTGATGGAGCCCTGGTGGTTCCATGGGACAGGGACACGTTTGCTGGGACAACAAAACGCCCCCAGGGAGGTGTGAGAAGTCAGTGGAACTCTGGGGGCAGGTGTGTGTCCCAGACCCCAACCCCATGATCATTTCATCCTGCAGAGACTCAAGGTGCTGGGAGCCAAGTTCAAGCATTTGGTTCCTTCCAAGGACAAGTGGCAGCAGAAAATTGTCCTTCCCACCCAAGAGAAACAGCAAGAGGAGACACCTGAGAAGAATCACAGAATGCCAGGTTGGAAGGGACCTCAACTGGTCCAAGATTTCTGGGTGATGCTATGGTTGATAGGAGATGGCTCAGCACCATAATCCTGCCAAGGAAGCTCTCAGGTCCTGTTTCCAAAGCTGGTTAGAAAGAAATGTTACTGGAGGGGATGAATCAGAGGTTCCAGCAGATGATCTTCATCACAGCAGAACAACCAGAGTCTTTCTTGGAGCCCATCTAATCCATGAGTAATTCCTGATGGAATCACACCAGATGCTTTGACAGGAGATGCCTGCAAGCAGCAGATGGAGAACCTCTGGTGTCCAGCAGTTCCTAGGAAATCTGAGGTGCTGGAAGTGTTGAAGGGCAGGTTGGATGGGGCTTGGAGCAACCTGGGCTGGTGGGAGGTGTCCCTGCCCATGCAGGGGGTTGGATCTGGATGAGCTTTGAAGTCTCTCCCAACCCAAACCATCCCATGACTCTGTGAAACCCAGGGAGATGCAGCTCCAACGTGGACATCCAACAGCTCCCTGGTGCAGCAGGAGCTTTGGAGCTGAGTTGAGGCCAAAAAAGCAGCTCCTTTGTTTTTTTCCCCTCCCACAATGTGATGATCCAGCTGTTGAAAGGAGCTCCTTGCCATCCCAGAGGACAGCTTGGCCAGGGTGCACTGCTTCCTTGCCAGGCTTGGCCATGAAAAGGAAGACTCTGCTCCGAGTTCCCAGGCTGCAGGAGATGGACAGAACAGTGTGTTCTCCTCCTCACGTGGCAGATGCTCCCCCCCAACCCAAGATGATCCTGCTGTTTCTGAAAGGCAGTCAAACACATCAGCAGATCCCTGAAACCCACCACAACAGGGGTTTTTTTTGGCCAATCCAATGACCAGGTCATGTCTGAAAAGCTCTTCAGGCTGTGGACACCAGCACTGTTGTTATTCTCCTCCCTCTTCTCCAGGGGGTGATGGGTTGAAAACATGTCACCCTTTTATTTCTCTCATAAGAAAGGGTTTGAAGAAATGTCACCCCTTGATTCTGTCTCCCAGTCAAGGGTTTGGTGTCATTTTCTGGAGGGTTTCCACTAGGGGAGCAGGGAGGGAGAAGCAGAAGGTGGTTTGAGAGGCTTTGAGTTGCTCTTCACCACAGTTTGGGCTTTCAACCAGCTCCCAAATCCAGGAAATCCAAACCCAAACCTGGCTCTGAGCTGTGCAAATGCCCTTCTATTTATCATGGGCTAAATTCATGTTCTGGTCTTAAACTGGAGAATGTTTGAAGTCAAGATCCAGGACCCATTTTTGCCAGGAACCTTCTAGTAACTCATTACAGCCTCACGTGGATCTAAAGAACTTGTCGAGAGAATCTGAGGGCAGTGGATGTGATAATGAAGAAGTAATTACTAGAACAACTGTCTGAGGGAAAGGTCAAACTCATCATCACCACATTTCACTGAAGAAACCTCCCAATTCTGGTTTTTTAAGTCACCTCTTCCAGTTTGACCTTGAGCTCCTGCGCTCGAGAGGCTTCGTTAAGGGTAGAGCATCAATTCCTGCTCCTCAAAAACAAACCTCCTGGGGAAAACACATTCAGGTCTGAAACATGGAAGGGTTCTTGGAGGTGGCCAATGGTCTTGAGAGCTTTCCCTGCTCTTACCTTGCCCAAGCCTTGCTCCTGTGATGGCCTCCTTGGCGCTGCCAAAGCCCAGCTCCCTGCACACCACGCTGGCTGACACCAGGTTCCAGTTGTCATCACAAACTGTCCCCCACTCCCCATTTTTCAGCACTTCAACTCGTCCTTCCCCAGTGTTGGCTCCTCCTTTCAGCCTCACCAGTGGTTGCTGGAAGACACAGAGAGGGGTGGTGACACCTCAGCCTAGGGATGAAGCTTCTCTTCCTTGCCAGCCCTTGGGGGCCAAAAAGTGTCACCCTGAGGCACCTGGAAACAACCAGAGAAAAGGCTGAAAGTGCTGGATGGAAGGAGACCTTGATCTGCTAAGAAGGGGGATGGATTGAAGCTGGGAGAGGGAGATGGAGGTTGGAGCTGAGGAGGGAATTCTTTGGTGTGAGGGTGGTGAGAGCCTGGCCCAGGTTGCCCAGGGAAGCTGTGGCTGCCCCATCCCTGGGGGTGTTGAAGGGCAGGTTGGATGGGGCTTGGAGCAGCCTGGGCTGCTGGGAGGTGTCCCTGCCCATGCAGGGGGTTGGATCTGGATGAGCTTTCAGGTCCCTTCCAACCCCAACTAGTCTGTGATTCTATGCCAGACCCTCTAACCCAGCACTAATGGACCCCAGACCCTGCAATGACCCCTCTGTCCTCAGGCTGCACATCCCTTCCAGCTGGCAAAGCCCCCTCAGCCCCATTTGCTGCAGGTTCAGCTGCCCCTCTGACCCTGGGAACTCACCCTGGGGTCATTTCAGACCAACCTTTTGCAGACCTTTGCATTCTTCCCCTCCACTCAGCCCTCTCTCCTTGCCAGACTCAACAAACCCAGCTCTCCCAACCTTTCCAGTCTTTTCCCAGTCTCTCAAGGGCATTTCTTTGCAGAGGACACAGGAGCAGAGGAAATACCAGTTTGTTTCCCTTGTACCTGGACTGGGAAAGACAACCCAGCAGCACTGAAGTGAGACAGTAAAACCCAGCAGCAACTGGGCACTGGTTCAACTGGCTTGAACAGCTCCACCAGAAACCTGACACATGGATTCTCTTACTACTGGTCCCAGCTGCAGCAGTGAGCTGGTCTCCCACCCTTCTGAGCCTGGAGACAGAGGGAAAGCACCAGGAAGTTGAGGACAAACTGAACTGGGCTTGTAGAAATCAAGTGTAGAGTTGGTTTGGCATCCTAAGATTAGAGGCTCAGTGTTGGGTTTTAGTGCTGTTCTCACATCCTAGTGTTAGAAACATCTTGTTGGGGGCTTTTTTATATACCCCAGTGGTAGGAATGTAATAGTTTAAGAGAGAAGTGAGATATCTGCACATTCCAGTAACACCTGGGGTGGGTTAGGGTCCAAGAAACTGAATTGGGCTCCATCTGGGGGATCCCACCAGGGAGCAGGATGGATGGCCAAGGTCAGACCCAACAAAGCCACTTCTACCCTGCTCCTGGGAGCAGGATGACACCAGCAGGCACAGATCATTTTGGTAACTGGGAAGATGGGCAAGAAAGGTCAGAATTAAACCTTAAAAGGTAAAAAGGACCCTGGTAGAATGGAATGTGTGAGAAGGGGTGGGAAACTTATAGGATCATTAGAAGCGTCGGATGGGCTGCAAAGCCTGGAGGACCCAGCCAAGGGGGGAAACAGGGGAACTCTGCATGGGGAACAGGGAATATAAACAGTTATTCACCTTCCTACGGGTGTGCCTGCTTGTTTAGGTCACCCATTCTTGCAAGAGTGTAAACAACCTGCTTCACTGAAGGCTCAGGTTGAGCCCGTTCGTTGGTGCGACTGACGCTCCTCGCGCCGGGAGGAAGGAGCACAAAGAGAGGTCACACCTTGACGCCCCTACTTGCCAAGGAGGCAATTTTCTCCCTGCTCACCTCCTGCCTGAAGGCTTTTCGGAAGCCAGTGTGGCTGCTGGGGGCAAAGGCACGGCCAGGGACACAGCTGACCACGGCTGGCATCCCGCTGGCACACGTGGAGTTCTTCCCCGCGTCCACGTGCAGGTGGTTGCCCAGTTTGCAGCTGGAGATGTGAGCTTCATTCCCACTGCAGTCCATGGAGTAAGGCCAGTAGTGCTGCTTCCTTCTGCTGGCAAACATCCTGGGAGGGGGAAGAGAGCAGGGAAAATAAGGGAGAAGAGACCGGTGAGGAATTGGAATTGAGGGAGGTGGAGGTTGGAGCTGAGGAGGGAATTCTTGGGTGTGAGGGTGGTGAGAGCCTGGCCCAGGTTGCCCAGGGAAGCTGTGGCTGCCCCATCCCTGGGGGTGTTGAAGGGCAGGTTGGATGGGGCTTGGAGCAGCCTGGGCTGGTGGGAGGTGTCCCTGCCCATGCAGGGGGTTGGATCTGGATGAGCTTTCAGCTCCCATCCCATCCAAACCATCCCCATGGTTGTGATTTTCCAGTTCAAGAGCTCTTTGGCTGGGATGAAGCTCCAGGCCCTTTCTGCAGAGGTGGAGAGAACTGTTCCCCCTTGGCTTTCAGGAGCAGCTTCCTCATCATTCCTGGCTAAAGTCAGCAAGGCCCATCTCTGAGAACAAAATGAAGACAACACAGCCCCACCCTCTGACCCATGCACAGCAAAGTCTGATCTCAATTCAGACTCATCAAACCCCACACTCTAAACCCTTAGAAAATAGGAAAACCTGCATTTCTGGAAAAAAAAAGACCTCAAGCTGCTTTGGGAAAGCCCTTTGGCCAGTGACCTCCATGTCCTGGTGCTCACCTGGCTTGCTCCAGTTTCATCTTCAAAGAAATGGCTGGATCAAAACTTGCCCAAGCCCAGACTAGGCTGGAGTTGGCAATTAGCTAATGATTAATCAGCACCTGATGGCAAATGGATGATCCAGTTGGCAATGGGGGCTTTGTTTGCTGTTGTTCCTAAGGTCTGTTCATCAAGGCAGTTCAGCAGCAGCTTCACTGCTTCCAGGATTCAACAGGATTCCCAGGGAAGCTGTGGCTGCCCCATCCCTGGGGGTGTTGAAGGGCAGGTTGGATGGGGCTTGGAGCAACCTGGGCTGGTGGGAGGTGTCCCTGCCCATGCAGGGGGTTGGATCTGGATGAGCTTTCAGGTCCCTTCCCACCCAACCCATCCCATGAGTCTATGAATCCAGTGATGTGGCTTCATTTGGGATAAAACCAGCCTTGGTTGACCAAGATCATTCAGACCCTGATCTATTCAAACACACAAGGACTCTGTTGAGGTGTCACTTGGGAGTCAAAAAGTCACCTGCTGGAGCTACAGAGCAGGGAATGAATCAACATCAGCAGAACAACAACGAAGCACAGAAGAGAGAAAGGTCATTCTAAGAAATTCTAGGGCTCAGAGATCACTTCACCCAAAAGGCAGGGCCCAAACAGGGTCTGTGCAAACACCCCCAAGTGAGCTGGGATTGGGGAAGCCCCCAGAAGACCTCTCCTTGCTGGCCATCACCTGAGCATCCCTGAGGAGATGGCAGGGCTGGGATAAACCCAGGCCTCTCCAGCTCCTCTCAGTGCTGCAGTGGTAACAGCCTGAGCCTGGAAGCAATTTCTGAGAGCAGGAGCAGCCCCCTTGAGATGTTCACAGCAGAGGATTTTGGCAGCAGCTTCTGCTTCTTGCTCCCAAACTCCAGTGTTTGCCAGGAGCTGCTCCAGGGATTCCTAAAGGGGAAGGGGCACGTGTGATGAAGGAGAAGAGAAAAGCATCCAGCTCCAGCCCAGCTGCACTGGGAGGCTGCTCAGATGGAGCTAAAAGAGTCAGAGGGAAGAGAAACATGGGCCAGATCTTGAGCAAAAGGGCAACGTGAGGAGTGACAAAGAAAAAGTCAAGGCCCAGAGGAGCCCAAACCCTGCTGGGATCCTGCTGGGGCTTGGTGAGGTCCCTCTGCTGCTCCTCAACCCAGGAGCAGGAGCTGCCACGGAGCTCCAGGCATCCAGGATCAGTGAGGAGGGTGGGATTTGTTGGGAGAAGAGGAACCAATTCTGGTTAAATGCAAGGCAGGGCCTGGGCAGGATCTGGGGAAGGAGCTGAGAGCCTTTTGTTGGCTGTTGGGTTGAAACTAAGTGGACAGGCCCAAGGTTTCCTCATCCTTTGGTGGTGCCACGAGGGCTAATCTGCACCATCTCTGCTTGAGGGGTCTGTCTTTGGGGTGGGGGGAAGGATTTTCTACCCCTTTTACTTGATGAGCTTTGCTGCCAAGCTCAGCAGGTGTCCAGGTTCATGTGGTTCCCCTTCTGGAAGCAAACAGCTCTGGCTTGAGGGTGGAGGCAGGAGACAGATGCAATTGCACCCTGGGCTGGGGAGTCAAGGCAAGGGAGGAGGATGGGGCAGGAAGGGACAAGTTGGGGGTAAAACACTGCCTGGCAAACTCCAAGCCTGCCAAAGCAGAGCAATAAGAGACCCTGAACCCATGGAAAAAGAAGGGAAATACAAATTAAAACATAAAGAATGAAAAGTAGAAGCAGGGGGGGCTGCAGGCAGGAAGTGCCAGACACTTCCCAGCTAGAACTTCTGGTTCAATTTGGACCAAACGTGGTTCTTTTAATTAAAAAAACTCCTCAGGATGCTACACAGCTCCCAGAAAGCCATGAAAGCCTCTGCCCTGAGCTCAGCACCAAGGTCCCACCTGAACTTTGCCTGCCCTCTTGGACTTTCAGGGTGTTGGGAGACACACTGGGAAGCACCTGGAGGCACCTCCACCTCTCCAGGAACCACTCAGCTCTGCTCCACCAGCCCTGTCTGTTGTGTTTGGGATGGAGGGAGAACCTGGAGGGGTATTTTTCACTCAGGGGGCCTCCTCAGATGTGTGTGAAGAGCTTCTGAAAGCCCAGAGCAGACAAGAAACAGCCTCTTTGAGAGAGGAGTCCTGATGGGGATGCCTTAGAATAGCAAACAATGACCTCATCCTGGAAATTTCATGAGGCATTCACATCTGGTTGGGATTAACAGCTCATGGTAGGGCTGGGGAGAAACAGCCAGAGAAAGTCCCACCTCCTTTCCCCAGCCCAAATATATAGAAGG
>NW_009952155.1:89001-104763 GCF_000747805.2 Chaetura pelagica | reverse complement strand
TTATTTGTTTTTGGAGGCAGAAAAGGTGCAAACCCACCTCTCACTTGCGGAGAGCCAAGAGCTCTGCTGCTCAGGTCAGAGGTGGGAGGGAACAGCCCTGCTGGGAGAACTGAGCCAATTCTAGGTCAAGTTGGAACCCAAATGGTTTTCAGTGGTCAGGAGAAACAGAGCTTCAGCACATCAGCTTGAAACAAAGGCACAGGTCAAACAAAGGCTGTGGGAAGGGGCTGAGCTGAAGGACCCTCACTACAGAAGAGGGGTTGGGGAGCACAAACACATCATGACACACACACCTGCTGGGAAAGTTCACCCATAACACTGAGCAGAAGCTGGTGGACTCCTCTGCAGGGGTGTAGGCATGAGGGTCCTACCCTGGGGCAGTTCTTCAAGCATTTGCTGAAGTTCACAATTTGCTGCATTCAGCCTCAGGAAGGCAGAAGAGAAAGCCCTGGAGCCAGGCTGGGAGAGTTGGGGTGTTGAGCCTAGAGAAGAGAAGGCTCCAGGGAGACCTTAGAGCAGCTTCCAGTGCCTGAAGGGGCTCCAGGAAAGCTGGGGAGGGACTTGGGACAAGGGCAGGGAGGGATGGGATGAGGGGGATGGATGAAAACTGGGAGAGGGAGCTGGAGGTTGGAGATGAGGAGGGAATTCTTTGGTGTGAGGGTGGTGAGAGCCTGGCCCAGGTTGCCCAGGGAAGCTGTGGCTGCCCCATCCCTGGGGGTGTTGAAGGGCAGGTTGGATGGGGCTTGGAGCAGCCTGGGCTGGTGGGAGGTGTCCCTGCCCATGCAGGGGGCTGGATCTGGATGATCCTTCCACCTCAGACCATTCCATGATACTCTCAAAGCCCTTCAGATCCTGGCTTTGCTGAGAACAAAAACCAAACCCTGAGGATTTCTATGACAAGCCTTGAGGTTCTTAACCAACCCACACATCTGACCAGGTTTACAAATGCTGTGAACAGGGTGGTTAAACTGGGAGATCAGCTTGGACTGATGTTGGACAAATCCCCCTGGAACTGCTGAGCTCCCCCAGCCCATTCTTTGACAGATCCCAAAGCTGCAAGGCCTTGAGAAGGCCTCTCTGCCTTCAGCATCTCTGGCCACAAACTTCTCCTCTCACCAGCAGCAAAATGCATTTCATCCCACTCTGCTTTCTCAACCAGAGCAGGGGTTGGGAGGAGGAGTTCACAAGTAGTGCCTATAGAAAAAATCACTTTGAAGAACATGGAAACAACATGGAGATTTGGTTCCTTTCCTAACATCAATCCTGCTGTCAACCCCAGAGCCTAAGTTACATTCAGGAGTCAAACCCTGGCACTGGGACAACAATGAACTAAGTTGTTTTCTTTCAAGCAAGAGCCATCTGCAAATCATTTCACCTCCCACCACTGTGCAGAAGCAGAGGATCAGCTCAAGCTGGAGGTTTGTGGGGAGTGGGACTGGAGGGGAAGTGGGAATGGGGCAGTTGCAGCCACCCCTGCTGGTCCCAGCCCATCCCCAGGCTGTGGAGATGGGATTTGCAAAGGATTTGCTCTTGGGAAAAGGGTGTTTAGAGAGCAGGGAGAGCAAAGCTTGGGGAAAAAAAAAGCATTTCTGAAGTTTCACATTCACACTGAGAGGGTTTAGCTCAAATGACCCAGCCAGGGGTGAACTCTCCCCTCCCCAAGAGGGGCTGTGTGAGCAGGAGGTGTGTGGGGCAGAGCAGAGGGCAGGGCTGCCCTCCTGGCCCAGCTACTGGGTTGGCATCCCAGTCCCCCCAGCATGGAGCAAAGATGGAGTTCCCAGCTCAGAACTGGGAGGTTTCCCTCCCCAGCAAAGTGCTGGGCACGTGTGATGGAACACAAAGCACCAAGAGCTTTTTTAACTGTGCTAACCCAAACTGCCCAGCTGACTGGATCCCACAAGTCTCCTCCCTCCAATAAAACAACATCTCCTCTTCTTCCAACCTGGGATCATATTCAGGGTATTTTCCCCCAACTTTCTGGGGTGCAGGAGGCCAAGAGGCTGTTCCTGACAAGGAGAGAAGGTGAGGGAGGGATCAGGACACTGAGGGTACTTGATCCATCTGGCTGAGCAGGAGAGATCTCCAAGCCTGGAATTTGTCACCACTACATATTCCCAACTCCAGCTTCCCCTGAATGGGATTTTCAACATTGCTGAACAACTGGGGCCTCAGTTTTTCCATCTCTTCTTGCACTATTGCAAGAGACAGCCCAGTTACCAGGCACCTCTTCATTTAAGGCAGATGGCTCCAGCTGCTGAAGTTCATGCTTTTTTTGGAAACACCACAACTGAGAAGCAGGAGAACAACAAAATAAAGCTACTTAATCTTCCTAGAGGTGATTTATTCTGCCCCTCCTGCTCTGGTGCAGAGGATGGGAAACTCAGAGCTGATTTTGAGGGAGAATTGCTGCCTTGAGGGGAGCAAATCCACCTCAAACTGGTGTCCGTGGCAAAACACTGGACCAACTGGTAGCAATTACCAGTCCCCTGCTCATCTCCCTGGGGAGCCTGGCAAGAAAATTCCACTTGGGGGTGATTTATTTTGTTTTCTTTGTGCTGCTCTGGGGCCTGATGCTGTTCCAGCCCCAAGGGGACCTCTTCAGTCTGATCAGCATCTTGCTAAGGAAAGAACTGAAAGGTGGCCAGGCCAGTTCCAGAGGGAACTTTCAGAAATAGCCATCCCAGGCCAAAAGGAGCAGGCAGGAAAACCACAACTCCTGGCTGGAGACTTTAGTCCTTCCCCTTCACCAGTCCAGGCTTCCCCACTCCCCAGGTCACAGAGCAGGAAAGAAATGAGGTGGAATTTCACTTCAACTTCTCCTGCATCTGCTCCAGGGGGTGATTTCTAGGGAACAGTGTGGGAAGCAGCAAGTTTGTGCTGAAGGCTGGTGGCAAAGAGCAAGCTGAAGCCATGACAACAAGGAAGACCAGAGCTCCTGGCTTTCAGGAACTGAAGCTGGAACTGCTCAGCCTGCAGCTCTGAAGGACACAACCTTCTCCCTGTGGATCACTCTTTTCTTCCCTCATTTTCCAGCCATCTACAATGACAGGAATTAAAAACACCCCCACTGAAATCACCACTGCATCCTTCTCCAAGCACTGCCTGAGAGGCCCAGCCAGCAGCAGGGATGCACCCCAGGCATTTTGAGCTCAGTGCCCAGCTCAGAGTGCCCCTTTTGATCCCAAAATTCCTCGTGGGAGCTTCCAGATCCAACCAGCCCTGATCCTGCAGCTGCCTTCCTGCAGAGGGACGGGGCAAGTGGGTGGGTTAGTGAGCACTGTGGCCACTTCCAGCCATCCCCTGCACATCAAACAGAACCTAAACCTTCACAGGGGAAGGGAAGAAGCTGGAAACAAAGATTCCTTGGGCTCAGTGTCCACATCTCCTGCCCCAGGACCTACCAAACACCACAAGTGCCACCGCACCAGCTCTGCAGCCAGACAGAGATCAAACAGCTCCCCTTGTCTGCCCAGGGAAATGCTTGACATTCCAAATATTGACACCGAGGGAAAACCTGAGCTGAAGGAATGAAGCAGTGGGAGGTTTTTCTCCCCCCCAAGGTCTCCAGTGTCATCTGACAAGTTACACCTCAGAACAAGCCCCCCAGTGTTCCAAGAACCCCCATCCCGGTGCCTCACACAAAAGCCTGGCTCTTACTTGTAGACATTGGTGTTGTATTTCCTCTCACTGGGGAACCCAAACATGCCACAGACCACACGGGAATTTTTCATGGTCCAGTGCTTGTCACAGATCTGCTTCCAGGTGCCTTCATCCTTCACCTCCACGTAGCCCTCGGTGACCGGGACGCGCTTGCGGTAGGTGGCCAGGATGGCCCTGATCCTGATGTCCTCCACCTGGATGTTCATGTTCTGGAAACAAAGGGAAATAAACCACCAGGGAGGTTAGTTTGGGAGGGAACTGGGGGTGCAGCTTCAAACTGGGGAAGGGAAAGTTGTGTTCAGGGCTGAGCAGAGGGAGGCAGGAGAGGAGGGAAGGGAAACACACACCGGGGGAGCAGGAAACCTCCCCAGCTTGTGTGGAATAGAATCCCAGGCTGGTTTGGGTGGGAAGGGAGCTGAAAGCTCATCCAGATCCAACCCCCTGCATGGGCAGGGACACCTCCCACCAGCCCAGGCTGCTCCAAGCCCCATCCAACCTGCCCTTCAACACCCCCAGGGATGGGGCAGCCACAGCTTCCCTGGGCAACCTGGGCCAGGCTCTCACCACCCTCACACCAAAGAATTCCCTCCTCATCTCCAACCTCCATCTCCCTCCCCCACTTTTCATCCATCCCCCTCATCCCATCCCTCCCTGCCCTTGTCCCAAGTCCCTCCCCAGCTTTCCTGGAGCCCCTTCAGGCACTGGAAGCTGCTCTAAGGTCTCCCTGGAGCCTTCTCTTCTCCAGGCTCAACACCCCAACTCTCTCCATCCTTCAAAACAAGGATGCTTTTTCTCATTAAAAACCCCACATTATTGCACAAATTGCTCCCTAACAAAACTCCTTTGATCCTGAAATCAACTGAAGTGCTTGTTTCAGACCTTCACTTGGTCTCAGCCACCAGAGAAGTGAACCAAGCTCAGCCCTGTGAGGACCAGGTTCATCCTGGCAGGGTGCAGGGAAGTGGGAGCCTTGGCAGGGCAGGATTTGGGACCCCCAAAGCCCCTGGGCATCCTTTCCTCACCCAGCCTTTCAAAGCTGAGATCCCAAAGTGCTGACACTGGCATTTCCCCTGCTTCCCCAAGCCAGGCTTCTCCTCCTGCCTGGGACAGCAAATGAGTCATGAAGCTTGGATGGGTTTCCCATTTTGAGGCCACTGCCCAAACCAACCTTGCAGGGACCCAAAAGACTGGCTGGAAAATATCTGCTGTGGCAAGTGATGACAAAAGAGCTACTGAAAATGTTCACCCTTGCTTCCAGGAGAGCTTTGCTCATCAGAAATATGTAGGAACTCCACGTGGTTCTGCAGGGAGTTACATCAGAGCTGAGGAATCCTCCCCTCCCTTCACTTGGATTTGATCCCCTGGAATGCTCAGGGCTCAGAGACACTGGGCCTGAGGTTCCCAGGCAGGTATTGAGGTCAGGGAAGATCAGGGCAGGACTTGCAGAGTCCTGCACGTTCCACGTGGCACATCCACTCTCCAGCTGCTTCACTGATGCAACCACCAGCTCCTGGGCAAGTGGAAACCAAGTGCAGAGCAGGAGCTGCTGGGGATGGGAAAGGGGCAGGAACCTCCTCCTCACCCCCAGCCCTGCCTGCATCCCCTGGGCAAGTCACTTCATGCTTTTCCCTCCACCTTTTCCTGATTTTGTTTGCTTTTCCCCAATTGCCTCCATTTTACCAGCCAGTTTTTACAGCCAAACCAGATCCCTGAGTCTTCCTTTCACCTTCTCCTGCAGGAATTGAGCCCCATGAGATACCCCCTTGGAAAACAGGACCTTCTCATTTCCCCAGGAGGACAGAGCTGCTCAGACAGGCTTCCCAGTGAAATGCTCTTGTAGCCCTCAAGAATTAAAAAACCCACCATAATACCCCAGTTTGGTACATCTGAGCCACTTCCAGGTGCTCAAACCAAGGGTCTGAAGCCAAAGGAAACTGGGTAGCCTGGGAAGTCCATCTCCAACACCAAGTCTCTCCTGAATTTGGCAGATTCACTTCAAATATTATTGCACAGCATTTCAGCAGGTGCTGGCAGGGAAGCAGCAGGACCTTTGCACCCCTGGGCTGGTTCCCAAAAGCTCCCAACCTCCCTTTTCCCCTTGGTGCAGTTGATGAAATGTTTCCAGCTCTTCACTGGGTGCAGAAAGCCTGAGACAGCACCTTGTTGCTCTGCACCCTCCAGCTTTCTCCAGCAGGAAGCAAGAGGCAAGCAAAGCCTGAAATCCAGCTGGGAATTGCTTTGGCTGCTGAGGAAGGGCTGGAGCAGCTCTGGGGCCAGGCTGGGAGAGCTGGGGTGTTCAGCCTGGAGGAGAGAAGGCTCCAGGGAGACCTTAGAGCAGCTTCCAGTGCCTGAAGGGGCTCCAGGAAAGCTGGGGAGGGGCTTGGGACAAGGGCAGGGAGGGATGGGATGAGGGGGATGGATGAAAACTGGGAGAGGGAGATGGAGGTTGGAGCTGAGGAGGGAATTCTTTGGTGTGAGGGTGGTGAGAGCCTGGCCCAGGTTGCCCAGGGAAGCTGTGGCTGCCCCATCCCTGGGGGAGTTGAAGGGCAGGTTGGATGGGGCTTGGAGCAGCCTGGGCTGGTGGGAGGTGTCCCTGCCCATGCAGGGGGCTGGATCTGGATGAGCTTTCAGGTCCCTTCCCACACAAACCATTCCATGACATGAAGACCTTAGTGTTTTTAAATAAAAGCCTCTTCACAAGAATGACCCCAAAGGCCAGGAAGCTGAAGCTTAAAGCTACAGTGGAAAAGCAGATGAGAAGCTCCTGAGTGAGGGGGAAATCTGCAGTGACAGCTGAGGAGGGGGGTGAGTCCCACGTGGCTGCAGGAGGTCCCTGATCTCAAACCCTCAGTGCATTTGCTGCACGTGGTTGTGTCAGTCCCAGCCCTGCTGTGTGAGAAACCAACTGAAAAGGGACATTTTCCCCATGCCCAGACCTGCCATCAGCAAGATGCTCCAAACCCAGCCCTGGGTTTCCTCTGACACCCCCTTCCAGGGTGCCTGGGGTTGGAGAAGCTTGAACCTCAGCTCCTCGGGGAGGAGGAACCAGGTTGGGAACCAAGGTGGGATGTCACACTCAGGAATGGCTGTTCCATGGGGCAGCTGCACTGCAGGAGTTGCTGGCCCCACCTGAGAGGGGCACAGGGCCATTCCAGCTGGGAACCAGCTCCTGGTGGCAGAGGAGCAGCAGGATGGTTGTTCCCACCTTGTCCCTGTTGCTCCCACCTTGTCCCTGTTGCTCCTTCCCCCCCCTGCACCCACCAGGGCTTCACCTCCCACAGATGCTGAGAAGCCTCCAAGATCAGCAGGACACTCCAAGGATGGGAGAACCAACCATTCCCAGATGGAGAACCAAGGTGCAGGGACACCAAACCACTTCTCCAGAGCCCCCAAGGGCAGGGAACCACAGCCAAGGTCCCAACCCCACACCAAGACTCCTCCTCCAGCAGGGACCACCAGCTGGACCCCCAGCCTTGAAGCACGTTCTGACCAAGCCCATGTGAGGGGTTTTTTTGCCTTTCCCACCCCAGCAGCCTGGCAGGAGCTGTGACACACACTCCCAGAGACATCCTGAGCAAAGAGCACCAGGACAGGGCAAGCAATTCCCTCCTGCTCTTCTCCTGCAGCTTCCAAGCAGCTCATCTCAAGACTCTTCAAGCCAGAAGGAAAAGTTGAATATTCCAACCCCCTGGAGAGGTTTGAAAATCCCTTACCAGGATTTTATGGGACCAGAAAACCCTTTACTAGGATTTCATGGGACCAGAGCAACAGGCAAAGAAAGAAACCAGCCCAGTGAGTCAGGGAAGGGGAGAGAAAAGACACAAGGAAATAATAATTGAGAGGAAATAAGAACTCCTAAAAAAAAGGGGAAAGCCTGGGAATGCTGAGAAGCACCTGCCTTCTGATTTGCCTGTTGTTTTTGCTGTAAGTTCAGGAGCTTAGCAACTCAAAATGAGTTGCTGCATCAGTTTCCAGCAGAGCTCTGAGCACTGCAGGGCTGGGGGTGCTGGTCCCTCCCCAGGACCCTGCCCAGGACCCTCCCCAGGACCCTGCCCTGCTGTGGCACCTCTGACCCAGCCCAGGACTGGAGATTCCCACATCCCCTATCCCAGGTGTGTTTGGGACAGGTCAGGGGTTGAGTTGTCCTTGCTGGTCCATTCATACATGTGAAAAACAAGATGCAAACTTGACTGGTTTGGACTCTTGGACTTGAAGCAACCCTGGCAGAGGCAGCACGAGGCTGCAGCCTCCAGCCCCAAGGTCCCAGGACACAAATCTCCTCCCCCAGAGGTGCTGACACCCACACCAAGAGAAACCCAACACTTTGGTTGTGCTGTTTGTGCCACTAATTTGCCAAGGAAGGGTGGAAAAAGACCTTAAAAATGGAGCAAACCAGCAAGAAGTGAGGCCTGATTGCAGCCCCTGGGGGGGGTTCAGCTGTAACAGCCCAGCACACTGTGACATTTTCATCATCTGCCTGAGAGCAAAACCAACCCACGTCCCTTTCTGCTCAGCCAGGAGGGTTGGGAGCAGAGAATCCTTTGCTAAAGCAGCTCCAGGGTTTGTCCTGAGCCTTCAACAAACCATCCAGGATTCAGAGGGTTGGAGACCTCAGCTCTAGGTGGGAAGATGGAAGAAACAAAGGACCCAAAGCAGGACCCTGCAGGTTTCTCCAGGAGAAAGGGCTGCTAAGAGCTTTCTCCTGGTAACATTTCCAGATTGGAATGGTTTCCTGTCACTGCTGCTCTGTGGTTGTTCAATAATGCAAACCCAGGCAGACTTTCAGCATCTCCCAGCACCAACGTGCAGAGCTGGGCTAATGGTGAAAACAGATCCCACATAAAAACCAGGAGCAAACTACACTAAATGACTGGAGCAGATGTCTGAAAATCACCCTCTGTGGTTTATACACATGGAGACAAACGCCTACAAGGTGTCACATCAGCAAGGAAAGTCAGCCTGGAGAAGAGAAGGCTCCAGGGAGACCTTAGAGCAGCTTCCAGTGCCTGAAGGGGCTCCAGGAAAGCTGGGGAGGGACTTGGGACAAGGGCAGGGAGGGATGGGATGAGGGGGATGGATGAAAAGTGGGAGAGGGAGATGGAGGTTGGAGATGAGGAGGGAATTCTTTGGTGTGAGGGTGGTGAGAGCCTGGCCCAGGTTGCCCAGGGAAGCTGTGGCTGCCCCATCCCTGGGGGTGTTGAAGGGCAGGTTGGATGGGGCTTGGAGCAGCCTGGGCTGCTGGGAGGTGTCCCTGCCCATGCAGGGGGTTGGATCTAGATGAGCTTTCAGGTCCCTTCCCACCCAACCCATGCCATGATTCTGGGATGACTCTGATCTCTGGAGGCTTCACTTCAGCTCCCACAGGAGCCACACAAGCTCCAAGGCAGAGCTGGTAGATCCTCTGAAGGACCCCTGGGGATCACAAAGAAGGTACCTGCAAGCAACTCCAAAGCTGAAATCACATCTGCCAACCTCCCATCTCAGCTACCAACCCTTCAAGAGCCTTCAACTGGATTTGAGGAGCCCCACAGCCCCTCAGCACCCAGCAATGCTGCCTCCAGGAACTCCAACTGGGCTGCCAGCACCTCCTGGTAGAGGAAGGCAAAGAGAGACCCAAGCCCCAAAGCTGATGGGACTTGGTTTGCTCAGTCTGAGGGACAAAACCAAACTCACAGCTCAGCTCCTTCAAGACCAGGGGAAGATGCTGCTGAGGATTTCAAGCCACAAAGAGAAGCAACCAAGCCCAGAAAGTGTTAAGTCCTGGCTCAGGCCCCCCCATCTCAGCCAGCTTTGTGCAATTTCCACCCATTGAGGCCAACAGCTGTGGAGATGGATGTGCCAGCCCTGCTCCTGTTTCTTCTTTTCCTTCCCTAGTCCTGGAATTCAGCTGGTAGCACAACTGAGACCCAGATCTCCAGCCTCCCCTTTGCTTCTGACACAATCCCACCCACATCCTTGAGGCAGAATCAGCTCCTGCCTTTGCTCCCCTGCCCTCCAAAAAGCTGCTTGTTCAGAGGACACCAAGTCTTGCATTGCAGGTTGGCAGGTCATGCTGGATTAATTCCTCAAGCTGCAGCTTTGCTTTAATCAAAGCCACCCATCCTGGCACAGCCAAACACCAGGAAGGAAACAAGCAACAACAAATCCCCCTGGCATTTTATTTCTGCTCCAGTTCAGCCTCTTGAGCCTTGAAAGGTGTGAAGAACCAGCCAGACCAAGCTGGGGGTGGAGGGCAGGACATCTATTCCTGGATTCAACCCAAGCTTCCCCATCACCCTGCTTTCCCCTGCACACAGTGATATAAAAATCAGACCAAAAAGCTTCAAATAACAAGAGGGGGGTGAGGCTGAAGAGAGATCCTGCTCAGTTCTGCTCAGATCTCCCTGGTGATGTCAAGCCAAGTTGATACCCCAACCTTCTCCTCACACCTCCTCACTCCTTCTGGCAAAGGGAGGCAACACAAAACCCATCTCACCTGCTCTGCCCAGCCAGGTTGTCACACCTCTCCTTGCCCAGCACAAACATGTGGCTGCAGAACAAATGAGCACAAAAAAAATGAAGGGGAGAGAAGGGTCAAACTCTTCTGGTTGGGTCCTGTTCCCTTCCACCCTGCTCCTCTCCCAGCCAAAGAGCCACATCCCAGCCCTGGACACAACATCCCAGCCCAAGCCAACGTGCTGAGCCCTGTTACAAAACCCAGGAATCTCAGCCCCAGGAAAGCTGGGGCCTGCCCAGAGACAGTGGAAAGAAAAGGGGTTTGTTTTTGAGCTTTCACAAAAGGATTCCTGGCTCAGAAAGTTTTCACATGAGCCTCAGTCCCTTTTGTTTCCACCCTCTGAACCAAACACTCCCCCCCATCCAGCTTCAGATCTGACTGCAACAACTGACACCACTTTCATAACATTTTCTTTTACCTTTTGCCATCTGTTTCCTGGTGGCAGAACCACCATGCCCAGGACAGGATGTCTGAGTCCTGCCCCACATCCCAAGCTCAGTGACAGCCCTTCTTCTGGCCAGAGCCCTGAGGATGCACAGGAACCAAGAGAGGGAGGAGGATCCATCCCTGGAAACCCAACTGCAGGTCCTGCCCTGGTTCTGGGTCACTGAGTCCTGGCTGAAGGCAAGACCCAGCTGCTGGGTTTGCAGAGTCATAGGATGGTTTGGGTGGGAAGGGAGCTGAAAGCTCATCCAGATCCAACCCCCTGCATGGGCAGGGACACCTCCCACCAGCCCAGGCTGCTCCAAGCCCCATCCAACCTGCCCTTCAACACCCCCAGGGATGGGGCAGCCACAGCTTCCCTGGGCAACCTGGGCCAGGCTCTCACCACCCTCACACCAAAGAATTCCCTCCTCATCTCCAACCTCCATCTCCCTCTCCCACTTTTCATCCATCCCCCTCATCCCATCCCTCCCTGCCCTTGTCCCAAGTCCCTCCCCAGCTTTCCTGGAGCCCCTTCAGGCACTGGAAGCTGCTCTAAGGTCTCCCTGGAGCCTGCTCTTCTCCAGGCTCAACACCCCAACTCTCCAGACTGGCTCCAGAGCTGCTCCAGCCCTCAAATGACCATCACAAACCACCTCTGGACTCTCACCAGGAGCTCCACGTCCTTCTGATGTTGGAAGCTCCAGAACTGGACACCATATCCCAGGTACATTCCAGATCTTTCAGAAGAGCATTTCAACACTCCCTTTAAACCCCCCCACACCCTCAGTGACAACACAGAGACCAGAGAGGCTGTGATGGGGCAGGAGGGTCTAGACAGCCCTGGCTCTGTGGGGCCTCCCCTCTGGCCTGAGAAACTTCTCCAATCAGGCAGAAAGGGAACCAGAATGAAGATTTCCTTCTCTGCATTTTCCTTTCTCTTCAAACCCATCCCCAGGAGGTTCCAGCCTGGCTCTGGCAGCTCTTTGCTCACCAGGTGCTTGTCCCAGCAGGGATGCACTCCTTGTCACCAGATCCTTGATGTCACCAGCACCAGGAGCCTGGCTGCTGCCTCTGCCAGCCCTCATTGCTCTTCTGCTGCAGGATTCCTTATGATCCACTCAAACTGCTCCTTCCTCCCTTTTCCTGCCCCTGGGGACACAAACCTACCCACAACCTTCCTCCTTGGCAGTGGAGCTGCAGCCCTTCCTGCCTCCCCAGCCACCAAGGCTGCAACTAGGACAAGAAATGAATTGAATCCTCTTTTTTATTCCCCATTAAGACCATCAAATCTTCCCACACAGAACTCCCTCCTCCCAGCAGCATCTCCTCCCCTGCACTGAAACCCTTCAACTCCCTCCCACTGAAGTCTCAGCCTTTCCCTCCTGGACTTTTTAGGAAGTCTCATCCCTGGGTGGGATCTGCTTGGGTTTCAACATCTGGAGCTGTGTCTGGGAGTCACTGAATGAACCTGGTGGGGCAGATGCTGCAGGGGGGGGGATGAGCAGTGCCCTGGGAACATCCCTCTGGGCTGCAAACACTTCTTGCTCTGGGTTTGTGCAGGACAGAAGGGGCAGGGAGGGCAGAGCAGCCCAGGGTGAGGGGCCAGGAGCAGTGCAGGCTCTGCAGGACAAAGGGCCAACCCTGTGCTGAGCCAGGAAAGGCCTTGGCAGGAACCTCCTGCCTGCCAGAGCAAAACAGGCTGCTGGAAAGCACCAAAGAAAGGCAGGGAAAGCAGGAGCACTGAGCCCTGGTGGGAGGCTCAGCTGGGGAGATGCTGCTCTGGGGTTTGAGGGCTGCACGAGGAGCAAAAGCTTCTGCCATTCTCCCTTCTCCTTCCTGCTCAGCCATTTGAAAGCCCAGCTGGCACAGAAGGCAGCCAAGGGGAGCCCCTGAGCCCCACACTGCAGAGCAGGGCAAGGTCCTGCCCTGTTCTCAGGCTTCAACACTGTCTTGAGTAGCAGAACCACCAGAGCACCCCAAAACCCAACCCCTCTGCAGTTGCCTGGGAAGTTTTGGGGCTCCTGGGGTGTCTGAGCAAAGCTTTGCCAAGAGGGAAAGTCAAACCTTCTGTGTTCACTGTGTTTAAGGTTGGAGCAGATGATCCTTGAGATCCCTCCCAACCTGGCCCTGATTCCATGGGCCCAGCAGGACTGACAGGAGCTCAAGCTCTGGACACAGGCAGTGCAAGGAGACCAACAAGTCACCTCTGCCCCCCCAGGACCTGCAGGGAACCAGGGCTCCCCTCTGTGCTGCCTCAGCCCAAGCAGCTCCAGAGCTCCTGCCTCTTGCCACCAGCAGCACCAGCACCCTGAGCTGCCACAGACATCACAGAGGAACCCCTGAGGGAGCTGTCACAGCATCACAGGGTGGTTGGGGCTGGAAGGGAGCTCTGGAGATCAGCCAGTCCAGGATCCCCTAGAGCAGATCCCACAGGAACACACCCAGGAGGGGCTGGAAGGTCTCCAGGGATGGAGACTCCACAGCCTCCCTGGGCAGCCTGGCCCAGGGCTCTGCCACCCTCACAGGCAAGAAGGATTTTCTCCTCTTCAGGTCAAACCTCCTGGGCTCCAGTTTGTGCCCATGGCCCCTTGTCCTGGCCCTGGACACCCCTGAGCAGAGTCTGGTCCCCCCTCCTGCCACCCCCTGGAGATATTGATCAGCACTGAGGAGATGCCCCAGAGAAGCAAACATTGACACCAAAGCAGGGAGAAATTCAAGTGCAGTTGCCACAACCAACAGGCAAATCAACCTCAGGTTGTCAAACCCTCTTGAGAACTGGGAGACAGAGCTGGAGCTTCACATGGTGGTGGCCTCAGTTTACAAGTCCAAGGTGTAGAGAGAGGCTCCCAAGGGACCAAATGAGATAAGAGGAAGATTTCTCTGTGTGCCAAGCCACAAAGTCCCTGTCCTGCTCCCATCCTCACCCCTCATCCAAGGCCTCATCCAGCAAACCCAACTCAACTGCAAGGACTCAACAATTCCCTGGTGAACAAGCCCAGACAAGGGGGTTCAACCCACTTCTCACCTGCCACCCTCATCCCTGGGCTTGGAAGTGAGATCTTTCTGCTTCCCACAGGCCCAGAAGGGATAAAAGAAGGACAGAAATAGCAGCCCAGCCTGGAATGTTTAGCTAGACCTTGTCTGCCCACTGTCTGGCCAAAGTCAAGGTCCAGTCTCAGGTCCCAGGTCTATTTGGGAGCTGCAGAAACTGGATATATTTAGAATATGTCCCATTTTGAAGCCTCTGTGTGCACAGAGAGGAAGGAGGTGGACAACAAATATTTTGTTAAGGATGTTTGGGGGGGGATAGGTGAAAATAAAATACCTACAGGGCATTTCTTTCAGAACTATATCAAAGGTGGGAGTCAGGGACTGTGGTCTTGAAAGGAGCAGCAGGGCAGTCCCAGGTGGGCACAGCAAGTGCAGTGTTTGAAAAAGCAAACCCTGCTCCTGGTTTTGGGAAAACACACTCAGTGATGTTGATTTCAGAGCTCCTGGCATCCTGCAAAGGCTTAGGAAAACACTGCAGGCTGTGCAGACATTTCACCCTGCAGGCTTTGGCACTGCATGAAGGAGCCTGGGAGCAGGTCCCTGCAGCCCACCCAGCACCTCCAGACACTTGTGAGCTGCAAGGTAAGAACCAACCCCCAGTCCTGCATCACTTTGACCCTCATCTTGGTACCCTTGGCCACCACATCCCTGCAGGAGGAGCCACTGTGTGTGTTTGCCAAAGCTGGAGCCCTGGCAGCTCAGGGGGTCTCTTTGCAGCACTCCCTGCCTGGTCCTCCCAGAGCCCATCAGAGGCAGCAAGCAGCTCTGTGTTCCCACTCTGAGCACTTCAAAACAACATGATGAACCTTCCCTTGCCCCCTGAGCCCCCAAGAAGCCCCTTTCTATTTGACTGCCACATTGAAAACCTACAAGAGCTGTTATTCTGAATCAAGGGGGTATTTCTGCCCTCACAGTTAAGACTCAAACCAAACATCAAGCCCCTCGTGTGAATTTGAGCATGAAAAACAGTTGGAACTCCAGGATGTAGCTAAAAAAGAAGGAATGCAAACAAGAAATCAAGCTCCCAGTCAAACAATGAGGTTATTTTAACCACCTTGGTCCCTTCAGGCAGGATTCAACAGGTTGCCCAGGGAAGCTGTGGCTGCCCCATCCCTGGGGGTGTTGAAGGGCAGGTTGGATGGGGCTTGGAGCAGCCTGGGCTGGTGGGAGGTGTCCCTGCCCATGCAGGGGGTTGGAGCTGGATGAGCTTTCAGGTCCCTTCCCATCCAAACCATCCCAGGATTTTGTGCTCCATGGAAGATCAAACCAAACAGTTCAGCACCAGTTTGGAGCTCCCACCCATCCCCAAGGCTGTGGGCAGCCTTCAGCTCCACAATCACACATCCAATCCACACTTGCAAGGCTTCTAAGAAACAGCTTTTTAATCCTTTCAAGGTGTGTGGCTTAATCCTCCAGAGCTGGGCTCTGTGGGAAGAGAGACCATGGGATACCAGCAAGATGTCCCTGCTTCCCCCCTCCTGATGCTCCAAGAGGCAAACAAGGACCAAAACCAACCAAACTCTCCTCTCTCCACTAATTTAGTCTGGATTTAGTCTGCACACTTTAGAGAGGAGGGGGAGAATCCCCTGTGTAAAATGGCCCATCCATGTCACACTTCTCTCCTGGCTCTGAGAAGGGGAACAGTTTTCCAGGTCAAGGCAGCCACTGAGCTGAGGGGCTATCAGGCTAATTCTGGCCAAGCAGCAGCCCTGGCAGGGCTGTCCTGCTGTGCACATTCATCCCCCTCCAAGAAATAATCCTCTGAACAAGCCCCAAGGCTAAAGGCTGCAGTGGCTGTGGAAAACAGCAGCAAAAATGATGGGAGTTGCTCTGCCCTTTAGCAAGAGGCTGATGGGTTTCAGCCCTGCCCTGCTCCTGTTACAAGACTTAACCTCTTCCTGCCTTCCCCAGACCTGATCCTGATCAGCTTTTTCCAAACCTCATCTTGTCCCCCCCAGACCTGGACCCTCATCTTGTCTCCCCCAGACCTGGACCCTCATCTTGTCTCCCCCAGACCTGGATCCTCATCTTGTCCCCCCCAGACCTGGACCCTCATCTTGTCTCCCCCAGACCTTGACCCTCATCTTGTCCCCCCCAGACCTGGACCCTCATCTTGTCCCCCCCTACCT
>NW_009952155.1:74783-88689 GCF_000747805.2 Chaetura pelagica | reverse complement strand
CGCGCCCCTCAGCTTGTCTCCCCCAGACCTGGACCCTCATCTTGTCCCCCCCAGACCTGGACCCTCATCTTGTCTCCCCCAAACCTGGACCCCCATCTTTTCCCCCCCAGACCTTCCCTCACAGACCTGATCCTGATCTTCTCTCCCCCAGCCCTGACCCTACCCCAGCCCTTCCATCCTTCACCCCAGCCTGAAACCTTGCCCTGTGACCCAAGAGAAGAAAGGATCAGACACTGCCCCTTCCCACCAGGGAATGGAAAAGCTCAAGGACAGGAAGAGATATGACATAACCCTCCAAATATGAGCTGGGACAGGAAAAGCCTCTCTCTGAGCAGACATATAAACCAAGTGGTTTATGGTGATGGAAAATCTCATCCTATATTACTTATCTGCAGCATTTCCAGGCTGGGGGATGGAGGGATCTGTGTTGTCCAATAAAAATAAACTCAGCTCAAGGGCTATCGTGTTGCTTTTAAAAGAGTGTGAACTCCCTGCCTGCCAGATTTGAGGAAGCAAGAGCAAATTGGAGCCCAAGTCCATGTGCACAGCCCCCCAGAGCTGGAGCCCTGGCAAAATGAAGTCAGATGTTGTCTTAGACCTGCTGGTTTTCCACCTTAAATCTCAGCAGCCTCTGGGAACTGAGCACTAAAGGGGCTCTGAGGCACTTTCTGACTGATGGATTTGAGCTGGTCTGGCTGTCCCTGGCAGTGGGAACACAGAGTTCCCTGTTAGGGAGAACTAATGGCAGGGGTTTGGTGATGGGTTAACCAGGCACAGGTTCCCCCTGAAGCCCTGGCAAGAGGGAAGCAGGAAGGAACTGCTCCTGTTCCAGCCCAGGTTCCAGCCCAGCACGTGAATGGACACATCTCCTGGCTGCAAAACCAGTTTGCAGAGTCAGATCCATTTGGGAATGGTGGAAGTTGGTACAAATGACTGTGGGGAAGCACCAGGGGAAGGAGCAGTTTCATCCAGAAGCTCTGGGCATCATCCTGGAGCAGGTTTGTTGGGAGCACAGCCTGAGGGGGGGGGAAGCAGCTCCAGGGCAAACTGAAATACCCTGCACTGAAAAGCTCAGGGGGACATTTCATACAGTCAGGGAATGGGTTGGGTGGGAAGGGACCTGAAAGCTCATCCAGATCCAACCCCCTGCATGGCAGGGACACCTCCCACCAGCCCAGGCTGCTCCAAGCCCCATCCAACCTGCCCTTCAACACCCCCAGGGATGGGGCAGCCACAGCTTCCCTGGGCAACCTGGGCCAGGCTCTCACCACCCTCACACCAAAGAATTCCCTCCTCATCTCCAACCTCCATCTCCCTCTCCCAGTTTTTAGCCCTCAGAAGGGGGTGCTCAGCACCCTGGTACCAGGCAACACGAATGCACTGAACTCCCAGATGTGTTGTCCAGGTTTTCCTGAACTCCAAACACTTTCCAGAGTCCTGGAAGTTCACAGCTCCATGTTCCCTGCTACAGATCATGTGCAGAGAAGGGCAGAAGGTGAACCCAGAGATTGCAGATGTTTTCTCTTCCAACCTCTTGTATGTGTGGCACTTGCCCAGCAGTTCTGTGCTTGTAGCTCCAGTGGTGACTTGCAAACAGGATTCCAGCAATGCCAGGTTGTTCCCTGGTAGGTGGGCACTCTGGGATGCCATGGCTGAGTTTTGGCAGGCAGTGGCTTCATCCTGGCTCAAACCAGGACATCTGGGACAACTTAGGGCATCACCTGCCTTGAAAGCTGGGTATCCTAAGCACCTTGCTGACCACACAGACATGAAGGGTGTGAATGAAATGGTGGGATCAGACAGAAGGGGGTTTAATCCATCTCCTTCCCAGCTCTTCCCTCCTGGACCCCAGGTCCTGCCCTTGCAGGGAGCCCCTCTGCACCCTCAGCAGCTGGAGTCTCTGTCCTGGAACTAATGGAATTGCTGCAGAGGAGCAGAGATTGTCCTTGTCAGGGCATGTTCCTTGGCCTGTCACAGTGAATCAGCACCAAAGATGTTCAACCAGATGTTTCCTTCATGCCTTGTAAGGCTGAGGAGGGATTTGCTGCATTTATTTGCCTGGGAGGAAGGGAGACCAGGAACCTGTTCTTGAGCATCCCCCCCTTTCACAACCAAAAGGCTTTATTCTGTCTAGTTTCTCCCCTCTTCTCCCTTTCTCCTGGGCAGAGCTTTCCAGCCCTCATCCCATCCCTCCCTGCCCTTGTCCCAAGTCCCTCCCCAGCTTTCCTGGAGCCCCTTCAGGCCCTGGAAGGTGCTCTAAGGTCTCCCTGGAGCCTTCTCTTCTCCAGGCTGAACACCCCAACTCTCCCAGCCTGTCCCACAGCAGAGCTGCTCCAGCCCTCAGATCACCCAGCCCATGCCTTCATCCATACATCACTCCCAAGAGCTGCCAGGAGATTGGGAAACTGACTTTTTACACCCATTTCTCCTAAGCCTGTTGACTCAGGCTCCTGGTACATTCATTCCTTCAGCCTCCCAGCTCATGTCACTGACCACATGTGGAGCTGAAGCCCCCACACAGCACCAACCAGCCCCCAATTCCCCAACGTGTTCAACTCATTACTCAGCCTCCAGTGCTTGGCTCATGGAAAAGCAGAGCCCTCCTTTGATGATTCACATCTGAGGCATCTCAGAGTGAAGTGACCTCTGTCTAGACTCTCCAGCATCTTTCCTTCCAGGGCTGTGTTTTAAGGCTTCACTGTGGCTTTGGGGAAGCCACATCTGCCAAAGCCATCACTGCTGTTCCATGAGCTCCTCTCATTCCCTGAGGAACAACAGGGTCATTGAGAGAGGAAACCTGGGAGCCCTCTGGAAAGCCTCATCTCCCTCCTTAGCCAAAATTGAGGTCATGGCAAGGAGAGGTTCAGCTGTCATTCCATAGAATGGGTGGGAAGGGACCTGAAAGCTCATCCAGATCCAACCCCCTGCATGGGCAGGGACACCTCCCACCAGCTCAGGCTGCTCCAAGCCCCATCCAACCTGCCCTTCAACACCCCCAGGGATGGGGCAGCCACAGCTTCCCTGCCCAACCTGGTCCAGGATCATCAGTGTATTTCTCTTCCAGGGCTAAACCAGAACCTTTGGTGTTGATATTATAGAATCATGGACTATTTTGGGTTGGAAAAGACCTGAAAGCTCATCCAGATCCAACCCCCTGCATGGGCAGGGACACCTCCCACCAGCCCAGGCTGCTCCAAGCCCCATCCAACCTGCCCTTCAACACCCCCAGGGATGGGGCAGCCACAACCTCTCTGTTCCAGTGTCTGTATTTGCACCCCTGCAAGAGGAGCCTCCCATGGGGGTGTGGGATGCTGCCTGCTCACCCATCCTAGTCCTTCCTAAAGCCTCAGCAGGACCACAAAAGGTTTGGCTGAGCACATTGTCCTCCCTCTCTGCAGCATCCTGCCCTGCATGAGCCTCCAGTGGAACAAACTGGTGGAACAAAATACTGGGAGACCCTTTCTGAACCAGCAGCTGTGAAGGAGCTGCTCAAACCATTTTCTTTTCAAGTGAGAAAGGCAGCTGGATCCATTGTTTCAAACCATGAACAAAGCCAAGAGCCAGCCATGGAAACCTCCCTGTGGGATGTGGCACATCCTGGATTCCCTGCCTGCTTCCAATGGGATCTGACTGTGCTCACTGGGGAAGCTCTGGGGTATAAACTGGGACCAAGAGCAACCACTGAATTTACATCCTGAAACACCAGAGCATCCCAAGCAAGGGAGATGTTCACCCAGTCCCCACAAATACTTTCCAGCTTGAAAAGCTAAAGGTGAAGAAAGGAAGCACATTGGGGTTTTTTTTCCTTCCAAGAAAGGAGATTTCCAGGCACAGAAAGGGCTCAACTTCTTCCCAGCCCAGCATCCCCCTGGTTCCTTCTTCTGCAGAAATCCCTGGGAGGTGATTCAATCTCTCCTTTCCCAAGTCTCAACCCCAGCCCACCAGTCTAACCCAGTCCCAACCCAGACCCTTTTCTCCAGGGACCAGCCCACGTTTTTCTCTCTTCAGTTCCTCCCAGCACTGACCCCCCAGTCCCACAAATATTTCCATGCAGGTCTCATTGCTCAGCCCAAGGGTGCAAAATCCTCTTGGTATCTTTATCCTTATAAATCCACCCCTCTGAAGTCATGGGTGGATTCACCTCCAGTTCCCACCTGCCTGCTGAGCCCACGGATCCACCAGAGACCTCCAAGCTGCTCCAGGACCCCAAGGGAGGCAACAAGGGAAAGAAAACTGAGCAGTCCTGTGAGCAGAGACACCCAGGGGTAAGATCTAGGGGTGCAGCACATCCTGCCCCTTCAGATCATAGAGTCACAGACTTCTGTGGGTGGGAAGGGACCTTCAAGCTCATCCAGATTCCACCCCCTGCATGGGCAGGGACACCTCCCACCAGCCCAGGCTGCTCCAAGCCCCATCCAACCTGCCCTTCAACACCCCCAGGGATGGGGCAGCCACAGCTTCCCTGGGCAACCTGGGCCAGGCTCTCACCACCCTCACACCAAAGAATTTCTTCCAATTCTGAAAACTGTGCAACAGGTACAACATTTCCTCCCCATTTCTTCTATAAAACCCCTTTCCCAATCCTTACTACACATACAATGCTCCCCACAGATGAAATTCAACTCTCAAAGTTGCCTCTTGGTTGGGATGGTTGGACTCAACTGATCTTGAAGGTCTTTTCCAGCCAAGATAACCCTGAGCTTCTATGATCTTTAACCAGCACCAAGAAGCAACATCAAGAGTTTCCTCTAGTGTCCAGCTGGGACAGGATGTGCAGCAGCAGCCACCCCTGCCCACAGAGAGCTCCTGAGCAGCAGCTTGTGCTTTGAAATGTCTTTACCTCTATCTGGTTGAGCAAGGAGTTGTCAAACTTGAAGCCAGGGATCCTCTTCTCACTGCAGACCACCCCCACGTCCTCACTGTGCTTGCAGTCACTCACTCCCCAGCCATTGGAAGTACAAGCTGCCAGGGTGCTCTCCTTGCCATTGCAGTGGACATTGTCCATCCAAATCTTCCCTGGAGGGGAAAGGAAACAGGGCTGAGACTCAGCAAGAGGAGGAGAAATCCAGATGGGGCTGACAGGAAAAGCAAGTTCAGCTGCTGGACTCTTGTATCAAGGGCAGAGATCCCTGCTAAGAGTGACCTGGAACCACCAGCTCCTTGGAACAGTCAGGAAATCATTCCTTCTGCATTTGAAGCTCCTGCCATCATTTCTCCAGCCCTCACTAACCCTTTTGCAGGAGCCACCTCTGAGGTTGGATTCAATCCTCTTCACTTTTCAAAAGCAGATATTTTTTTAACAAAAGCTTGAACAAGCCACCTCTGGTTGGAACCTCCAGGTACTGGGCTGGCAGGTCCAGTTTTCAAACTCTAATTACCACTTTCCAAACTCTAATTCACATGTCCATCTGCACATGAGCATCTGTGTGTCCATAGATACCTGATATTTAAAAAAACCCAGACCCCTCAGATCTCCCTCCTAAGATAAACAGGCAGGAACCAAGAGGTGCCACCTCCAAACTTCAGGTGATGTTTTCCTGGAGGCACCTGAGGGCAGGAGACCCAACAACATCCCTGAGATTCACCTTCACCAAGTGCCCATTTTCCCTTTGGAAACGTGCTGGGCACATGTTGCTCCCTGCAATTTGGCCCCTCAACTGCAAGGAGCCAATAAGCAATTCCCATATTTTAGGATCCCAGATGCTTTGCTTGTCTGGAGAACATGGACCTTGGACAGAAAGGGCTGCCTGAGCTTCAGAGCCACCAGGAGATCCTGGAGCTGCTTCCCTGGCACGGCCCAGGTTTGTTCCAGGAGGCTCAAGAGGTTCATTTGGTTCATCAGCAGAAGATGAGTCACAGAATGGTTGGGGCTGGAGGGAGCTCTGGAGATCAGCCAGTGCAGGATCCCCTAGAGCAGATCCCACAGGAACACACCCAGGAGGGGCTGGAAGGTCTCCAGGGATGGAGACTCCACAGCCTCCCTGGGCAGCCTGGCCCAGGGCTCTGCCACCCTCACAGCCAAGAAGGATTTTCTCCTCTTCAGCTCAAACCTCCTGGGCTCCAGTTTGTGCCCATGGCCCCTTGTCCTGGCCCTGGACACCCCTGAGCAGAGTCTGGTCCCCCCTCCTGCCACCCCCTGGAGATATTGATCAGCACTGAGGAGATCCCCCCTCAGGCTCCTCTTCTCCAGCTGAGCAGTCCCAGCTCTCCCAGACTTTCCTCACAGCCAGATGCTCCAGCCCCTCAGCATCTCAGTGTCCCTGGGCTGGACTCTCTCCAGCATCTCCTTGGCCTTGAGGAACTGGGGAGCCCATCTGGAGCTCTGTGAGCAGTTCTGGAGCCTCAGGAGAACCTCCCTGACCTGCTGGCCACGCTCCAGCTGGATCTGCCAGGCTTCTCATTGCTCCCCAGCCAGAAAGAGCCTTGAGGTGTGAGGAGGGTACAAATCCCCCTGCCCAGGTTCCTCTGCCTCAGGATTCCCCCAGCCCAGAGAACATCCCCTCCTGTTACATCACTCGAGCATCAGTTTCTGGTTTGTTTTCAAATGCCACAACCTCTTTCTCGCTGGGAAATCTCCTCTCCCACAAGAGCCAAAAATCCACAGCTTGGAACACTCAAGGTTTCACATTTCAGGCCAAGCACTGCTCAGGTCTGCTGGCTGTTGGAAGGGCAAGTTTGGAGGTGTGAGCATTAATGAGTGGAGCTAAGAGACACACAGCAGGTTCAGCCCTCATCCCTCAGGGTGCCAGGCTTCACGGCTGCAGAAACAAGTCCCTGTGGACCAACCCTGAGCTCACAGGATGCCCAGGCAGCTGAAGAATGGACAGAAAATCCATGGTCAGAAGTTCAGAGTCAGAATGAAGCAACCCACTGTCTGTCAATCATTGTAAACACACAACTTCATAAGGCTGCTGGAGTTCCAAGCTCTGGCACTGCATGGAGCAGTGATGATTGGAGAAACATGATTGGAGAAATCATGAGACACTAGGACAGGTCACCTGGGAAGTTGTTCCCTGGAAGATCATCCAGATCCAACCCCCTGCATGGGCAGGGACACCTCCCACCAGCCCAGGCTGCTCCAAGCCCCATCCAACCTGCCCTTCAACACCCCCAGGGATGGGGCAGCCACAGCTTCCCTGGGCAACCTGGGCCAGGCTCTCACCACCCTCACACCAAAGAATTCCCTCCTCAGCTCCAACCTCCAGCTCCCTCTCCCAGTTTTCATCCATTCCTTGGATGTGGCTTCTCCTCTCACTACAAGCCACAAACTGGAGCCCAGGAGGTTTGACCTGAAGGGGAGAAAATCCTTCTTGGCTGTGAGGGTGGCAGAGCCCTGGGCCAGGCTGCCCAGGGAGGCTGTGGAGTCTCCATCCCTGGAGACCTTCCAGCCCCTCCTGGATGTGTTCCTGTGGGATCTGCTCTAGGGGATCCTGCCCTGGCTGATCTCCAGAGCTCCCTTCTAACCCCAACCATTCTGTGACTCATCTTCTGCTGATGAACCAAATGAACCTCTTGAGCCTCCTGGAACAAACCTGGGCCGTGCCAGGGAAGCAGCTCCAGGATCTCCTGGTGGCTCTGAAGCTCAGGCAGCCCTTTCTGTCCAATGCCCATGTTCTCCAGACCCCAACCACTCTGTGACTCTCTCATTGAAGCTGTTTAACCCCATGGGACCCTGCCTGAAAGAGCCCCTGCTTCACCTGGAAGCTACTTCAGTCACCTTTGGAGGAAACACCTCAACATCTCCACCCTAAATTTGCCTTCCAGTCCAAGAACCCTTGGGTCTGCAGCCCCTGGGGGGTCACCTTACCTTCTCCTTTCCCATACTTGGAGCTTGGCAGCCAGGAAACTGCCTCCACGTAGCCCAGCTCCCTGCAGACCACGTGTGCAGCATGGATGGAGAAGTCATCATCACAGATGGTGCCCCACTCCCCACTGTAGAAAACCTCCACCCTGCCCTCGTTGTGCTTCCTCTTCTGCCCCGCCAGGCGCAGCTGGATCTTGGGGACATTGGCTGCTCTCTCAGGGGGCTGGTACACCTGGGGGGGTGGCTCGGGGAGGTAGGGCCAGTGTTCATACTGGGCAAGGCTCAGGGAGATGGACAACAGCAGGATCCAGCAGTGGTTCTGGGTGAAAACCAGGAATGGGGCCATTTCCAGTGCTCCCAGTTCTCGGAGGTGAAGTCGCTGGTGGAAGGTGCCAGTCAGTGCAGGTGGGGCTGGCCTGGAAGGAAAGGGAAGCTTGAGTCAGGCCTTGGGAACAACCTGGGCTTCCTACCCCCTTCTTCAGCAGGGGACAGAGCCACGGGACAGCCCATGGAGCCTGTAAAAAGCAAAGGAAGTTGTTTCTTCAGGGGGGTGGGAGAAGAAACTGGGAAAAAAAAAACCCACCCATGAAAACCAGTTGTAAGTTCTGGGCATCTTGTTAAAGAGTTGTAGCAGGAAAACTTGTCCAGAGTTAAATCTGGAAGATAAAATTAGCTGAAGGGGCTCCAGGAAAGCTGGGGAGGGACTTGGGACAAGGGGAGGGAGGGATGGGATGAGGGGGATGGATGAAAAGTGGGAGAGGGAGCTGGAGGTTGGAGATGAGGAGGGAATTCTTTGGTGTGAGGGTGGTGAGAGCCTGGCCCAGGTTGCCCAGGGAAGCTGTGGCTGCCCCATCCCTGGGGGTGTTGAAGGGCAGGTTGGATGGGGCTTGGAGCAGCCTGGGCTGGTGGGAGGTGTCCCTGCCCATGCAGGGGGGTGGATCTGGATGAGCTTTCAGGTCCCTTCCCACCCAAACCATCCCACAATTCTCTGCCTAAAGCCACACAGGTTCCTGAAGTCATTCCAACTGGAATGTCCCACAGGCACAAGAACACTGAGTTTCTGTATTGCTGGGACCTTCTGAAGCATCTGGCTGGTCCTGCTGAGCAGCAGCCCCAGGAAGGCTCCTTGGGAAGGCAGATGGAGTGTGGTGAGCAGCCCTGCAGGACCTCAAGCTCCCCAGAGAGGAGACAGGTCAGCCTGATGAACACAACATCCCACATTCCCCTTCTAGGTCAGGGGTTTTTTTTCCCCCCTCATGATACTCCAGAAAGCTCAATTTAAATATCCCAGAGGAGAAAAGGGTGGACAAAGTGTGTGAGCAGCAGGTCAGCATGTCTCCCTCATCCCTCCTGGGCCAAGGCAAACACTGAGCAGCAGCCAGCCCTGCCCTCAGCTTCACAGGGGGCTTTAGGGACCAAGGAATAACTAACAACCCACTTTCCAGGACTGTTTTCTCTTCCAACTCAAGCCCACGAGTCATTATCACTGAAGGATTTGAGCCAAAAGACACAACAACCATTTGGGGAAACCATTCTTGGCAGGATGGGAGAGTTACCAGCTCAGAGTGGTCCTGCTCCCTGAAGTGGGAAGTCATAAAGCAGACACCACTCAGACATGCCAGAGCCTTTCAAAAAGTCACATCTCATGGTCCAGGAGCATCTGGAGGGGAGGGGAAGGGCCCAACAGGCTTCCTGGTCACTTTAATTGGCACCAAGATAAGTGGGGGAGATGCTGATTTAGTTTTAATCACTACAATGGGTGTTGTTTTCACTCCTGGCAAATAATTCCTGAATCAGAGGCTCCAGGAGCCTCAAGACTCCAAGAGGGAACTGCAAAAGGGTTGGGTTTTGTTCCCCAAAAGCTCAGGGACTTCTGGAGGCAGGTAAGGCTAAGGAAGAGCCCCATGATTTACAAAAGAAGGGAGGCAAAGCTGGTGAGGGAGGGTCAATTGTCCCTGCTCCAGAGTGAAGCTGAAAGGAAACTTAATAAACCTGTGTGAACACAAGCCCAGGTCTCTGCTGAGATCACAGAGCATCATTTGTCATAGGATCATGGGATGGTTTGGGTGGGAAAGGACCTGAAAGCTCATCCAGATCCAACCCCCCTGCATGGGCAGGGACACCTCCCACCAGCCCAGGCTGCTCCAAGCCCCATCCAACCTGCCCTTCAACACCCCCAGGGATGGGGCAGCCACAGCTTCCCTGGGCAACCTGGGCCAGGCTCTCCCCACCCTCACACCAAAGAATTTCCTACCAATACTTAAATCCCCCTTCTTTCAGCTTGAATCCATTCCCTCATCTCTGTCAGGATCCTGGAAGGATCAGGGGGGGCTCCTTGAGGGGAAAGAACTGCAAAAACCTTCAGCAACCTCCCTTTTGATCCCAATTCCACCTGCAGAAGTGAATCCCAGAGGAATCCTCCAGGAGATCAAAGGAGCAGCAGGGCTTCAGGAGACAACCCTGCAGTGTGCCCTGCCAGCCACAGCTTTCCCTTCAGGTCATGTTACCATCCCCTCCAAAATACTGACACATCCAGGCATTAAGGGACAAAGCTCTCCCAGTGTCTGCACAGCCCCACAAATCAAACCTTCCAGACTCAGAGCTCTTGTTTATTGAGGTGCTGAAGAGAAACTATTCAGACTTCAGTCACCACCTCAGGAAAAGCAGGATCCAGTGGAATTTCAACATGGTGTTTCCAGGAGGAACAGCAGCTCAGGTACAATGGGGGAACTTCAGGAGCCCAGTGTGCCCATGGAGCCCACCCAGCACTGGGGGTCCAAGGAGCCAAAGCCAGATCTCCTTGGGCAGGAGGGACAGTTGTGGCACTAGGAGGTGAGACAAGACCAGTCTAGAGGATGGATAAAGCAGCACAGAAAGTCTTACACCAGTTCTTTCCCTCCCCAGCACCACAGGCACCTGAAATCCCCTCTCCTTAGCTCCAGGGTGTTAGTTGTGCTGCATCTGTAACCAGAGCAAACTGACTCCTCAGTGAGGAGTGAGAGGACAAGGGGGGATGGATGGAAACTGGGAGAGGGAGCTGGAGGTTGGAGATGAGGAGGGAATTCTTTGGTGTGAGGGTGGTGAGAGCCTGGCCCAGGTTGGGCAGGGAAGCTGTGGCTGCCCCATCCCTGGGGGTGTTGAAGGGCAGGTTGGATGGGGCTTGGAGCAGCCTGGGCTGGTGGGAGGTGTCCCTGCCCATGCAGGGGGTTGGATCTGGATGAGCTTTCAGGTCCCTTCCCACCCAAACCATCCCTTAATTCTATGAAGTCACTTAAAGAGCATTTAAAGCAGGGGCAGGATCAGACAGGAGGTCACTACAAACACACATCTTGGGCACCTTCCTTAGAAGCCACAAACCCACGATTGCAGAAGGAAAAGATGGCATTAAACCCACTCCTGCTGCTGTGCCCAGGACCTGAACACATTTTTAACTCTGGTCTCAAAAGCTGCACATGCTGAACAAGCCTTAGATTTGAGAGACAGGAGGTTTGTGCTGGCTCCTCCCTTGCCTGCAGGGATCCATCCTCCCTCATCCTCCCTTTAATTGCCTCCAGACTTTATTAATAGTGATGTCATCCTCCAAGTCTATATTTTGGTCTCTCCATTCAAAAGAATCCAAGACAGAAGATTAAAAACCTATTGAATCAAGTCAGTGGAAAAGCCAGGAAAACCCTCCAGGTCTCCTGGCTCCCCATCCTTCATTCAGGCCACGAGATGAGTCTCCAGCACCACATTCACATGTAATTTAAGGCTTCAAGACATGCTCCTGCTGCCTGCTGACTCAGCCCTTTTTTCCCAACTCCAGCTTTAAGTCTGGAGGAAGTCTGGAGTCTGGAAAGGAAGAGATGGAAGGAAGGCTTGAGGAAATGGGCAAGTGTCCTTACAAAACCACACTGAGCTTCAGAGACTTGACCAGGTGAATCTAACAGGCTGGTCTTCTCCCCATACCAAAAGCTTGAGTCCTACCAGCAAGAAGCCCTTGAATTTCACCAAATCAGCTCAGACCAACCCAGAAACACCAGCTTTCCTGCTCCCATCCTCATCCAGACACCAAAAGGAAACTCTGCAGTGACTGACTTGAGTCTGTTGGGGCTGGAGAAGCAGCAGTGCCCTGTTTGCTTCAGGAGGAAGAGTCACTCTCAGCCAGGAGAGCCAAACATCTGCTCCTCAACCACTTGAAATGCTACAGCCTGGCTCCTACATCCTGCCATTCCAGCAAACTGGATGGTGTCCTCCTTCAATCACCCTAAAGACACAGGCATTGTCCTCCCTACATCACATCCACATTCCCCTTCAATCCTGGGGCTTTTTCCAAGCTGCTAAAAACATCCCTGGAGGTTTTTCCCAAAGACCTCACCCCTGCCCCTCCTGCCCCAGCACTCACACTGGATCAGACTGGAGAACAGCCCATCTGAGTTCTCTTCCCACCTCCCTGAAGGATCCAATTTCCTATTTGAACCCATTTTTGGGGGTTGCTTTTCAACATCACCCTGCACTTACAACTAAGATCTCAAGACACCCATTCCTGCAGCAACAAGGACCCAGCACATCCCCTTGGGAGAAGCAGTTTCTCCTTGTCAAGGCTTTGCTAATATTTCATTCTTTAAACTCTTCTCCAGCTCCAACCAAGGAAACTCCACCAGTGGGGGTGGCTCAGAGGAATATTAAAGGAGGAGCCCTCAAGCAATTCTTTCCAGCCCCTACTCAGCACAAATTGAAAGCACTGCAATGTCATCTTGATGAGCTGATTGTAGAGATGATGAAGGATCTTCCTCTAATCTAAACTATCCCAGCCCTTAGATCTTGTCTTGACCTCCCACGCAGCAACATCTGTTTAATTGAAACAACAAAACTGACTCTCAAAGAAGGCCAAGCTCTTTGTGTGGATGGGGAAGGATCAGGACTCAACCTGGGCTGGGTTAAATCCAGACAAACATCCACCCTCTTTTCTTCTGTGCTGCAGCTTTTCAGGTGGATCCCACTGCAAACTACTGATGGGGCTGCTTGGGAAGGGGCTGGGAAAGCCAAAGCAGTGACCACAGAGAAGTTTCTCAACTCCCAACTATTTTGCAGTGGGAAGGAAACATCTGCCTTGAAGCCTTTTCCTCTGAAAAAAACCCAGAGGGGAGTTTTCAAGCTGCTGCTGGAGCTGAACTGGGAACATTGACCCAGTGCTGGGGGCATGTGGGTCACATTCTGGTCTAATTCAAGCAGACTGGAATAAGAAAATCACACCATGGGCTTTGCCTGAAGCTGGAAAATAGTTTATAGGTCTTTTTTTCTCCATCATTCTTGCATGTCTGTGAGCAAGAAAGGGGAGGAAAAATCCTTCCCTGGGTCACAACATCTTTGCAAAGTGACACTGAATGTTTCTGCTGCCAAGTCAAGGCTCAGGGGACAGGATTTAGAAGGAACATCCCCCTCCCAGCCTAAAGAAATGGAATAAATCCACGTCTAGTTGATAAACAGATGAGAAAAGGAAAATAAGAGGAGGGGGGGGAGAAGTGAAATCAAACCCCACAGCAAAAGAGGGTGAGAAAGGTTGAAAGTAGCTCCTCAAACCCCTTCATCTCTTCCCTAATGTCACTATTCTGGCTCGGTTTTACCTTGAAATTAGTGGTGGGCTGAGCAGGGGGTGAATTCAGTCTTGTCCTGCTTCATGAAGCTCTTTTCTTCCAGGCTGAGTCCTCCTCTCTGGGCTGGAAAATCTTGGCAGGCGGGGAAATACCGGCAAGAAGCTGCTGCCTCCTGGCACGTTTCCCTCGGGTTTGGTCCAGCAAACCCCTCCCCAGCCCCAGCCCCTCCTGCCCCAGCTCCTACCGGGTGATTTCATGGGTTTGCCTTGTAATCCGAGCGGGGATGGATGGAGCGGAGCGGGGGGAACCGGGAAGGAGGGGGGTTTGGAACCAAAAACGCTCCGTCGGGTGGTTCCTGGGGGGTAAATGCAGGGAATCCCATCGGTGCTGAGCGGCACAAGGGGGATCCTGGAGGGTTCTGAGCCTCCCAGAGCTGAGCACCCTCCAAATCCAGAGGGATGCAGGGTTTGAACAGCTCCCAAGTCACCCCCTGCTACTCTCCAGAGCTGGTAAGATTTGCAGCACC
>NW_009952155.1:56075-74136 GCF_000747805.2 Chaetura pelagica | reverse complement strand
CCCAGCACCTCCCCACCATCCCCCCAGCACGTCCCCACCATTCCCCCAGCACCTTCCCATCCCTCCCAGCACCTTCCCACATCTCCCCCACTCCCTCCAGCACCTCCCCACCCCTCCACTCTACAAACACAGCAGCTCACACCAAAACCCACCTTTAAAAACCACCCAGGCTGCAGCAAGAATTACCCCTGGAGGACCCACCAGATCCTAAAAAAAAATTAAAGAAATCAGCTCTTCATTAAAAAAACACCCCAAAAAACCAGACCTGGGCTGTGTCAGAACATCCAGAGCATCTGTGGTGCCAGCAGTGAGACAGGAACACTGCTCTGAGCAAGCTGGGACAGTTCTTCTACCCACAAGTAGCACCTCCATCAATTCAAATTCAAATTAAGAAAGCAATTAAACATGATTCTGAGGCCACTCGAGAACTCCCAGAAGCTTTTCACCCAGGGAAGAGGTTGGGTTTTTAAAAACAGCCTCATTTCTCCCCTCATTGAGGCTTTTCCTGCACCCCAACAATTCCACTCACTCCTGTTTCCTGAAAGGGTGACAAGGACAAGAAAAAACCAGTGGCCTTCAAACCTCTGCCCCTTGCAATGGTGTTTCCTGCCCCAGGTTTTGACAGCAACAGGTTCTGAGGTGTCAGCATCTCCCAAAGAACAGGGACTTTTTCACCAGCTTTGACCTGGGAGATTTAAATCTGAGTTCCCTGGGGGTTTCAAACAGGCACAGAAGGAAGGACAGGTATTCCCAGAGGCTGCTTTTGAAGGGATATTCCCATTTTTTCCCCAATATATCCATATTTTAAAGGACTTTTCAGCAAGCACAGGGATGCTGCCTCCAGCCTGTTCTTCCAGGTTAGTCCTTTCACATCCACCCAACTAATTCTTTTGAACAGTTCAAGTGCTTAATCCCTATTTTTGGATACATTTCCAGGAATGTGACACCAAGCCCTACCAGAACGTGTCTCTCAGCAGATTTCTCCCTGTTCCCAGGCTTTTCAGCACTTCCTAAACACAATTCCCCCCCCCCAGAAAGGGCTCCCTGCTTCCTGCCCAGAGCACAACTCCATGACCTCCAGCCCAACCCCAGGAAGAGCAGCACTTCTTCCCAGTGCCCAACTGGTGTGTTGAGCTTCCCCAGTCTCTGATGGAAGGGATATTGCCCTGAATTGAGGACCAACATTGGAGGAGACTCCCAAGGTGCTGGAAAAACCCAGGAAGCTACTTTGGGAGGGGGGATGCAGCCCTGAATCCTTTCAGCAAGGTCATGGCTCTTCACTGACCAAACTGACACCACCAGAGAAGTTCTGCCCCTGGTTACAACCTGGGCTGCTGGGAGGTGTCCCTGCCCACGCAGGGGGTTGGATCTGGATGAGCTTTAAGGTCTTTTCCAACCCAAAATAGTCCATGAGTCTATAATATCAACACCAAAGGTTCTGTTTTAGCCCTGGAGAAGAAACATACTGATGATCCTGGCCCAGGTTGCCCAGGGAAGCTGTGGCTGCCCCATCCCTGGGGGTGTTGAAGGGCAGGTTGGATGGGGCTTGGAGCAGCCTGGGCTGCTGGGAGGTGTCCCTGCCCATGCAGGGGGTTGGAACTGGATGAGCTTTAAGGTCCCTTCCAACCCAAACCATCCCATGATTCTATGATGATTACAAGTGACTAGAAGTTGTTCAGCACAGTCTGTTGCTGTTTCAGAAGCTCTGGACATAGAGAAGTCTAGCCCAGAATGGAGGGTCCAGATCCTCACCTAGAGGAGGTTACCCCAATTGATAATATTGTTTGGGACAAAAAAAATACATTCCCACAAGTTCACAAGGTCATGGGATGGGTTGGGTTGGAAGGGATCTGAGAGATCATCCAGATCCAACCCCCTGCATGGGCAGGGACACCTCCCACCAGCCCAGGCTGCTCCAAGCCCCATCCAACCTGCCCTTCAACACCCCCAGGGATGGGGCAGCCACAGCTTCCCTGGGCAACCTGTTCCACTGAAATGCTGCAAACTGTGCCCAGCACCAGGGCCACCAGCACAGCACCACCCAGCAGGTGAGGCCAACCTGGCTGGACTCAGCTCGTTGGGTCTTGGGGACATCAGGAGAAAAAAAACCCACCTCCCAGCAGCAGCTCCAGAGAGCAGAGCTATTTCAGAATGGCAGGAATCTGGGAGCAGTTTGGCCAGAGGAAGGAATGTGTGAGGATCTGCTGAGCAGAGCATGGAGAAACATCACAGCCTGCAGGAGGAACTTTGCCCAGGGCCCAGGTCGGGTGAGGATACAAGCAGCAAATGCCATGGAGGATTCCAGCTGGTGGAAGAGCTTCCTGGCTGCTGCAGGAGAAACATTCCACAAGAATGCAGCAAAGCTCTTCCCAGATCACCAGCCTGGATTGCTGGGAATTTGCTGCCCCCTTCATTTGGTAGCTGGTTAAGGCCAAAAGAAAAGCAACGAGGAAAAAAGAAGCAGAAAAACTCTCCAAGTTGTTGCTCTGCCTCAGGCAGGTGGTTTCACCTGCATCTTCAGCCTGGAGAAGAGAAGGCTCCAGGGAGACCTTAGAGCAGCTTCCAGGGCCTGAAGGGGCTCCAGGAAAGCTGGGGAGGGGCTTGGGACAAGGGCAGGGAGGGATGGGATGAGGGGGATGGATGAAAACTGGGAGAGGGAGGTAGAGGTTGGAGATGAGGAGGGAATTCTTTGGTGTGAGGGTGGTGAGAGCCTGGCCCAGGTTGCCCAGGGAAGCTGTGGCTGCCCCATCCCTGGGGGTGTTGAAGGGCAGGTTGGATGGGGCTTGGAGCAACCTAGGCTGGTGGGAGGTGTCCCTGCCCATGCAGGGGGTGGGATCTGGATGAGCTTTCAGGTCCCTTCCCACCCAACCCATTCCATGATCTTTGTTTCAAAATCCTCAACAGGCTTTTCTACCACCAATCTCTGAAGGCAGCCCAACTTCTGGCATCCAAAGCATCCTATTCAGCTTGCTGACATCACTTCATTACTTGTCAGGAGGGGCTGGATTTCATGATGCCACAGAGAAACTCCACATGAATCTGCAGGACCCACCACTGCTGAGCTGACCCCATCCAGCTGGGAGCTCTTTTTTACTCTCTGCTAGTTTGAACTTGAAGGCAGTTCTGCTTCAGCCTCCAGCCCTGACCCTAGGACATCTGGATCTTACCCCAGGCTATCCATGGGATGCCTTGGGAACAGCAGGTAGGATTTAAGCAGGCAGCAGCAGCATCTCCTCAGTTGTGTGGGGCCCACCAAGTGGTGCTGTGCTGAGGAACTATCCCCCACACCATGAATCTTTGAACACAAACCACTTGTACAAGTCCCAGCTACCACTGAACCTCTCCCAGCCACCACTGAACCTCTCCCAGCCACCACTGAACCTCTCCCAGCCACCACTTCAGCTCCACATCCCTCACCTACATATTTTCCCTTCTGCCTGCAGGACACACCTTTCCACATGGACAAGTCCAGACTGGTTTTGACCAAGTCATCAGTCATGGTCCATGCTCCCAGAAATGAGGCACACACACTGTTAGGTTCTGTAATCTCTCTTCTCCAATTTGCAGTTCTTTTCAGAAGGGAAGGCTCATTGACTCCCCACACCCTCTGTTTGCACCCTGGAGACTCTCTGGAGCCACAGGTTGACTTGACCTTTCCAAAATTGACCAAGCAGCCACACTGAGCTCCTAAAAGCTGTTCCACACAGAGATGATCCAGGTGATAAGTCCAGAACTGGAGGGCCTGGCTGCCCTGCTGGGGTGTGAATGACACGTGGCAGTTTTCACAGCAATTGGCCCTGATGGGCAGTTCCTGCTGTGATTGGGAAGCAAGATCTTGCTTTCCAGCTGTCAGGAGGGCTGGGACACCAGCAGCTCTGGAGAAGTGTGCCAACATAGCCCTCAAAAGAAGGCAGATGTGTTAAATCCCTCCTGGGATTGCTAGGATTTCCACAGCAGGAGCTTGGCAGTGGCTGAACTGACCTCCCAGACCCCAATCCCTGCCCTTGGGTCACTGCTGAAGGGGCTGTCAGACTGGGTGGCTTCCACCCAGGAAGGGCCCCATGCAGGACCCAGCTTGGCTGTAGCCACAGCTGGAAGAAGGAGAACCATTTGCTAAGAGAAATCTCAACAGGATTCCAAGTTCTCCTCCTCTGCATGTGCACCAGCCCCCTGCCATGCAGACCACGAGCACCCCACAGCTTCCTTCTCATCACCCACTTGATTTGCCACACTTGGCAGAGTCACCCCCCTCAGAGCTGCAGGTCTCAGCCCTGCCATTCCCAGCAGGTGACTGCTCTGCAGGAACACTCCAAAGCCAGAGCTCTGCTGCAAACCAGAACCTCAGCAACATGTGAGGAGCAGCACAGCTCAGGCCAGGAGAGGAGAGCTGGGGAGGGACCTGGGACAAGGGCAGGGAGGGATGGGATGAGGGGGATGGATGGAAACTGGGAGAGGGAGATGGATGTTGGAGGAGGGAATTCTTTGTTGTGAGGGTGGTGAGAGCCTGGCCCAGGTTGCCCAGGGAAGCTGTGGCTGCCCCATCCCTGGGGGTGTTGAAGGGCAGGTTGGATGGGGCTTGGAGCAGCCTGGGCTGGTGGGAGGTGTCCCTGCCCATGCAGGGGGTTGGATCTAGATGATCTTGAAGGTCCCTTCCAACCCATTCCATGCCTCTATGATCTGTGACTGACCCATGTCCCCCAGCTCTGGTTGAGGCACCATCCAGAGGGTGACACCCCCACCCACTCACAAGGCTCTGAGCAGGCAAAGGGCTCACACACCAAGGGGGGTGAAAACCTGAAGCCCAGTGAAATACCTGCAGAGACACTTCTGCAGCAGCCACAGGGGCTCAGAGATGCTGCTTGTTCCTCAGCCAGGAGCAGCTGCTCCTGCTCAGCCCCAGGCAGTGTGGCCAGCAGAGCAGCTCCTGCACCTTCCTCCTATTTCTCTCCTTAACCTTTCACAGAAGGGGTGGGGAGAGGCCACCAAGTCCTGAAATGTCCCAACTGGGATGTGAACTTCCCATTTCCCTAGACTGAGGCAGCTTCCAAAGCAGGATACTTGGCAAGCACTTCTCATTCTCTATCTGTAAGAGCAATTACTCCCAGACCCTGCCTGTCTCTGAGCACTGATCCAAGGAGGCAGCTGCTGAAAGGCAACTTCCCCCCAGGAATCTCCTGACAACACCCAGGTGGCCTGACCAGCAACACCAGCAGCTTAACTCTGCTTACAGACTGGTTTGGGTGGGATGGGAACTGAAAGCTCATCCAGCTCCAACCCCCTGCATGGGCAGGGACACCTCCCACCAGCCCAGGTTGCTCCAAGCCCCATCCAACCTGCCCTTCAACACCCCCAGGGATGGGGCAGCCACAGCTTCCCTGGGCAACCTGGGCCAGGCTCTCACCACCCTCACAACAAAGAATTCCCTCCTCATCTCCAACCTCCATCTCCCTCTCCCAGTTTTCATCCATCCCCCTCATCCCATCCCTCCCTGCCCTTGTCCCAAGTCCCTCCCCAGCTTTCCTGGAGCCCCTTCAGGCACTGGAAGCTGCTCTAAGGTCTCCCTGGAGCCTTCTCTTCTCCAGGCTCAACACCCCAACTCTCCCAGCCTGGCTCCAGAGCAGAGCTGCTCCAGCCCTGGGATCATCTTCATGACCCCTCTGTGCAGCTCAGCCACCAGAGAGATGAGCATAAAAGGCTCTAAACAAAGTTCTGCTCCTAAAAAAGGTGAAGAGTGAGGTTCCTAGAAAGGAAAAGTTGGAACAACCCAGCTTCACCCATCCCAGGCAGTGCCAACACCGTGGGGAAGCAGTGGGAGCTGATCCCACCTGTGAGCTGAAATGATCCACACACTAGATACTTGGGAATGAGCTGCACTTTTACCTCTTCTCCTAAGGCCAGAGGTCCTGGCAGTTTACCCTCCCCTCCCACTAGAGGGCAAGAGTCCCCCTCCTACCAGCAAGGTCCAGGGTCAAGAGGCTGAGAAGGGATTTCCAGCCCTGGAAAACCCTGAGCAGACAGAACTGGCCTCCCATCCAGGCTGTAGGGATTCATCCTGCTGTGGCTGGAAAGCTCTGCCCAGGAGAAAGGGAGAAGAGGGGAGAAACTAGACAGAATAAAGCCTTTTGGTTGTGAAAGGGGGGGATGCTCAAGAACAGGGTCCTGGTCTCTCTTCCTCCCAGGCAAATGCAGCAAATCCCTCCTCAGCCTTACAAGGCATGAAGGAAACATCTGGTTGAACATCTTTGGTGCTGATTCACTGTGACAGGCCAAGGAACATGCCCTGACAAGGACAATCTCTGCTCCTCTGCAGCAATTCCATTAGTTCCAGGACAGAGACTCCAGCTGCTGAGGGTGCAGAGGGGCTCCCTGCAAGGGCAGGACCTGGGGTCCAGGAGGGAAGAGCTGGGAAGGAGATGGATTAAACCCCCTTCTGTCTGATCCCACCATTTCATTCACACCCTTCATGTCTGTGTGGTCAGCAAGGTGCTTAGGATACCCAGCTTTCAAGGCAGGTGATGCCCTAAGTTGTCCCAGATGTCCTGGTTTGAGCCAGGATGAAGCCACTGCCTGCCAAAACTCAGCCATGGCATCCCAGAGTGCCCACCTACCAGGGAACAACCTGGCATTGCTGGAATCCTGTTTGCAAGTCACCACTGGAGCTACAAGCACAGAACTGCTGGGCAAGTGCCACACATACAAGAGGTTGGAAGAGAAAACATCTGCAATCTCTGGGTTCACCTTCTGCCCTTCTCTGCACATGATCTGTAGCAGGGAACATGGAGCTGTGAACTTCCAGGACTCTGGAAAGTGTTTGGAGTTCAGGAAAACCTGGACAACACATCTGGGAGTTCACTGCATTCGTGTTGCCTGGTACCAGGGTGCTGAGCACCCCCTTCTGAGGGCTAAAAACTGGGAGAGGGAGATGGAGGTTGGAGATGAGGAGGGAATTCTTTGGTGTGAGGGTGGTGAGAGCCTGGCCCAGGTTGGGCAGGGAAGCTGTGGCTGCCCCATCCCTGGGGGTGTTGAAGGGCAGGTTGGATGGGGCTTGGAGCAGCCTGGGCTGGTGGGAGGTGTCCCTGCCCATGCAGGGGGTTGGATCTGGATGAGCTTTCAGGTCCCTTCCCACCCAAACCATCCCATGATTCTAAGATCAGGACTCTGAAAACATGTATCTCCAGCAGTGCAAAGCACCCACCAGCCAGGAGGACACCACCAACCCAGTCCCAAGCCACTTCCCAGCATCACTTCCTACCAACCCAAAGACCTCCAGACCCAAGCAGGGGAGGAAGTCACTGTCATCCTCCCATTCTTGACTAGGGAGGGTGACCTGAAAAACACCTGCCAGGACCAAGCCCCCTGAACACTGCCCAGAGAGAAGGACACAACAAGTCCTCACCAGGCTCATTTTGGCTCTCAATGAGCTTCATGCCTTATTTAGTAGCAACAATGGCAGAAACAATGGGACAAGCCAGAACAAGGTGCCCCTGCTCAGCTATCCAGTCACCACTATTGACTGTCCCCTTCACTAAGTGGCTGCAGGGACAGAAAACCCTTTTGTTTCCACAAGCTGCTCCCCAGGGCTGGTGTTCCTGGAGGAACCATGTGCTTCCTCCCTTCTCCACACTCTCCATCACACTCAGCCCCTCTCCTGAGCAGCCTTTTGTCTCTTCTTCCACGAGGGGTCAAGTTTGGGCCTTTCCTGCTTTAGCCATTTCCCCCCCACACCAACAAAAAGGAAGAGTGATGCATTTAAGAGGCCATGAAGCCAAAAAGCTTCAGGATCACTCCCTGGCCATTTCAGGTCCCTGGGAAAGGTCAAAGAGCAGTGCCCTTCCCTCCCCTCTCTGCTCTCCTGCATGTCTTCCCTGGCCTTAATGGACCTGGACAAAGGACAAGGTGATTAGGAGAAGCAGAAGAGAGAAAACCAAACATGTTAATGCAGAAAGAAACCCAAACACATCAACATTACCAATGTGGCTGGGAATCTGAGCCCAGGAGCAGGTGCTGAGGGACAACAGGGATTGCTCAGGCTCTCCAAGGAGTCATGGTTCCCTGCTGGGGTCAGTGCAGTTGCTTTGGAGCAGGTTTGTCCAGGGGTGGGATGGAAAAGCTTCACCTGGAGCTGCAAGAAGAAGAATGAGGCTTCTCAGGAGAACTTCATCTGCCAGAGCTCCATCCTGCAAACCCTGGAGGGGGTGAGGAGGAGAAAGGGAGACCAAAAACCCCACCACACACACTAAGTCTAATGATGGGGTCACTACAGGCAGATTTTCCAAGAAGCTGAGACCTGGCTGTGCAAACACAGGATAGTTCAAGCACCAAAAAGCACAGGAGGCTTGTAAATCCAGGGTCTGGCACTTGGCTGATTGCTTGGGGGAAAAAACAAATCAGTGTCTCCTCCCTGGGCCTTGTGGGCTTTAAGCTCTTAAAGCAATTCAAGGTCCCCAGGGACCTGTCAGGCTCACAGAGAGGAGCAGGCAGGGAGCTCACCCAAAGCTGGCACAGGATGGGCTCCAAAAGTCTCTTCTCTTCCCCAAGGCAAAGGCCAATCAACCTCTGAAATGTAAGAAGCTGCTGAAACCCCTCTCAACACACTCAGAGAACCACTAAGGCTTTTCCAGACTTGGAAGATCATCAAGCCCAGACTCAGGTCTCATCTTCTCCTCAAGCAACACCAGCCCAGCCCAGGGCTGCTGCCAAATCCAACCCAAACCCCCCCAGTTTTAGGCTTCATTTTCTACTGAAGTTCCTCTCTAGAAACCACTCTGCACACTTTGCTCCTTCCCAACCCAACATCACAAACTCACCCCAAGCTGGCACAGAATGGGCCTCATGCAAAGCCAGAGGCTCCAAAAGTCTCTTCTCTTCCCAAAGGACAATCAACCTTTGAAGTCTAAAAAGCTGCTCTCAACACACTCTAAAAATCCCTCTCAACACACTCACAGAAACTCCAAGGCTGGAGAAGACCCTGAAGAGCATCAAGCCCAGACTCAGGTCTCATCAAGCCCAGTCACTTCTCAAGCAACACCAACCCAGCCCAGGTGCCAAATCAATCCAACCCCCCCAGTTTTAGGCTTCATTTTCTACTGGAGTTGCTCACTAGAAACCACTCTGCACACTTTGCTCCCCTCCCAACCCAACATGACAAACTCACCCCAAGCTGGCACAGGATGGGCCTCATGCAGACAAAGCCAGAAGCTCCAAGTCATAGGTGCTCTACTCTCCCCAAAGGCACAGAGTCAAGACCATCAACCTTTTCAGACCTAAAAATCAGCTGAAATCCACTCACTTCTCTCCAAGCAACCCCAGGGCTGCTGCCAACTGCATCCAAAGCCACCAGTTGGCTTTGGGCTTCTTTTTCCAGTTCAGCTCCTCCACAACATCCCACCACTCTTCTACTGCACCTTCCTGTGGTTCCACAGCCACAAACATCCCACCCCTTCTCCAGCAGGACCCCAAAAAACTTGATTTGGAAGCTCAAATACCTCAGAGAAGCAGAAATGTTGCCAAAAGCACCAGGTGAGAGCACAGCACCACCTGGTCCTCCTCAGCATTCTCTTCTCCCAGCCCTTATAGGTTCTTGCCTCTAATCAGTGAGATGGTTTTCTCCTGTGCACTTTTAGGACACTTAATTAATTCAGCTGCTTCTGTGTGAGATGAAGGGACTTAACTCCCACCTTGCTGGAAGGAAACTGGGTCCCAGTGCTGCTTTTGCCCAGTGCTCAGCTCCCAAAAAGCTCACAGGATGTTCCACATCTCCATGGATGGAACAGTTGAGGGGCAAAGGTTCAATCAGCCCCTTCTTCATAATTCTTAGATCAACATGACACCAGTCAAAACATAAAGCAGCAGGAGAAAAGGAAACCAAGTGCCCAGGGAGATAAGAGGCAACTGCTTTTAGCTTTGGAGATAAGTGTTCACCTCCATGTCACCCTCAAGCACCTCAACACCTGCTCAACTTATCCATTTACCACCTGATCCCTGAATGAAGGGGGAAAATTCATACAAACCAGGCCCCTCTGCACTATTTTGTATAAGTTACAAGAGCTTGTTTAACTTTCTTAGCCACAGACTTGTTTGAATTTGGTTCTTCACCCATTTTCATCATGAACAGGAGCTGCTCCCCACAACCCATCTCTGCTGCCAGAACCTTCTGGGAGGAAATGGGCTGGTGGGTCATCTTTCTTCTGCCCTTCCTGAACTAAAGCACCAGGAAAAAGCAGGAAAATAGGGCTAAGATCCTGGAGGAGACAAAATAATCAATGGGAAATAAAGACAGTGTACAGTTCAGAGCAGCCAGGGGATGAGGAAACTTCCTGCCCAGTTATGCCCCATTTTCCTGATCACTTTCTCACCCTCATCTTCTCCTCCCTCATGTTCCACACACCCCACTTGGTATCTTCACTCCCCAGCCTGTGCTTTTAAGGAAATGGGTGGAAATTCTCCAGCACAAGCTCAGTCTGTGCCCATGATCCCCCAAAACTTGTACCTGTCTGTCCCTAGTGCCACCACCAGGTCTTCTACCAACATCTTCTCCAACCCACCCACTTCCTTGTGCTCAGTCCATCCTACAAGATAAAAACAGCAACGTTGAAATCTTGTGGGGATCCTCAGAGAACTGGTTTTCCTTTCCAAAATGTTTATACCACCCTAGGGAAGGCCAGAACAGGTTTCTTTGCACAACTGTCCATCATTTCATATCAATCAACTCCAGGTTAACTGGCCATCAATTAATCCAAATTAATTCCTGCTTCTTTTAAGACTCAATTTTGAAGCTAAAAGCAGATTTTTTGGGCATTGTTACAGGTTAAGAACTTCACTAAGAGATAAAACAGCAGCATCTAAAAGGAAACCCTTGCAGGTTTGAAACATTCTTCCCACAACTTGATGCTTTTATGATCTTCCTGTGTTTCTTACTGGCATTTTTTGTGTTGGTTGGGGTGGGTTTTTTTCTTGCTTCCTGCATTTGAGACATTATCTCTTCTGCTAAGAGGTGCCTGGATGATAATTCCTCTCCACTTCTCCCCTCACATGAGCTCTTGTCTTGTCTGCTTTATCTCAACATGCAATTAGAGGCCCTGCTCTAATTGCCAGGGGAAGCACAGGCTCTGCCAGTGTCACTTGCCTGATAATTCCTTATCAGCCTCCAAGTACAACCAGTTTGGAGCTCAGTTCCAGACATCACAAGTCAGAGGTTCATTATCTCATCACTCACTCAGATGCTGCTCCAAAAATTGCCCAGTGCCAAAAAGACTCAGCTGGTGAAGGGCTGAGATCAGTGGGGTAGGAGAATTAATAACATGAAAAATAGAAATAAAAATCAATGTTTACAAAGGAAGAAGCTGTTTCTTACTCCTGAACATCCAGTTAGAGACCCCACATGTCACCACTTAACCCAGTTAACTCCCCCAGTCACCCACCAGACTCTGGATGGAAGGAGCAGGATGTTTAGCACCTAAATTTAGTTCAAACCTACATTTCCTACCCAAAGGCAAAAGCAAGCTTATCAAAATGAAACCATCCAAACTAGTTAGACTTTTAAACTAAAACTGCACCTTCAGGATGACAGAAATGGGATCCATGTGTCTGCTCCTCCAAGAGGATCTAGTTTTCCAGCATGTTCACACCTACTAGAAGAGGAGCAAGTCCTCCCAGTTGGATCCAGTGCCAAGTGCTACTGTGCAATAAAATACCCACACACCAAAGGTTCATATAAATCCCACTTTTAATCATGGACAAATTGACTCTCAAGTAAAATCAACAGTTTTAAATAAAATATAAATTAAAGCAGAGGACTCAAAAACAGAGACACTGTGCATGGCTACTCTAGCAGGAACAAAGGCCTATTCCAGTTCTCTGGAGCTCCAGGGAGATCTGAATGACCATAAACCAGAAACAAAGGATTAAAAAGTAGCAACTTTTGCCACCAGGAGGATAGAGATTCCAAGACAAAAGGGGAAAATTCACAAATAAAACTGATTCAAGCAGTTCTATGGAAGCACAGCATTGGGTGCAATAGATTTTCCTTCTCCAGCACAGAATTTATCCCAGATGATTAACTCAGATTAAGCTCCTAAGAGGTTGTTTCCTCACTGCTTTTGAAAACCCTGCACTTCTTTTTCTTTGAAGAGACTCAGAATTTGAGAATTCAAGTGATAGCAACCCTGGAATCTGGAAAAGGAAATGAAAACCAGTCCTCACTCATCCTAGCTGACAGAATTCCACCATCTCACCCAAAGGATGAGACCTCACACTCATTCTTCTTGCCACACACAGCTTAAGCTGCTGCTGCTCACTTACTGATGAGCCTTTGCTCACTCCATGACACACAAAAGTGCAAGATTTTAAAGAAAAGTCATTTTTTTGGCTGATTTTGTCTAATGAGACTAAGCCAAGTTGACCCCATTTTCCTGTGACTCCCAGCCCAGCTGCAGGACACCCTCCAAGCCACCTTCTGCAACACTTTCAAGGGACAAAAAGGAGGAACCCTGAGGCAAAAATGGCTTTGCTTTTTTTTTTGAGGTGCAAGTCCACTAAAAGCTCCCCAGCACAGCATCTCATCAGGGTCCTGGGATCTTCTGTGGGGGGAGACCTTCCTCAATCCAGAGGGAAGCAGAGGAGCTGTTGCGGAGCATCCGCCTGTGGATCCTCCTGAGCCTCAGCAGGTAGAGCAGGATGGAGAGCAGCACGACCAGGAAACACACTGAGAACAAGTAGTGGTTGTAAACAAAGGAGAAGCTCCTCCAATGGGAGTGACTTGCCCGGAAGTTTTCTTGTTGGATGTCTCTGAAAAGAAAATCAGAGGGATGAGAGGCAGCAGCTGCAAACCCAACCTGGCCTGCAAATTATCTGAGGGCAGGAGACACAGCCCAGTTTGGCTGAGCAGTTTTATGAAGCCTGACTTGAGGTACCTGAGATGTTGACTCAGGTTTTATATAATGCTCCAGAAACGACTTGATGTCTCCCCCTGCCTGTCAGCTGCATAGCTAGCACCATTCCTGAGTTCTCCCTCTTTGCTCTGCTCTGATGAAGCCCCATCTGGAAAAGTGGGTCTAGTTCTGGGCTCCCCAGTTCCTCAAGGCCAAGGAGCTGCTGGAGAGAGTCCAGCCCAGGGACACAGAGATGCCCAGGGGCTGGAGCATCTGGCTGTGAGGAAAGGCTGGGAGAGCTGGGGCTGCTCAGCTGGAGAAGAGGAGCCTGAGGGGGGATCTCCTCAGTGCTGATCAATATCTCCAGGGGGTGGCAGGAGGGGGGACCAGACTCTGCTCAGGGGTGTCCAGGGCCAGGACAAGGGGCCATGGGCACAAACTGGAGCCCAGGAGGTTTGAGCTGAAGAGGAGAAAATCCTTCTTGGATGTGAGGGTGGCAGAGCCCTGGGCCAGGCTGCCCAGGGAGGCTGTGGAGTCTCCATCCCTGGAGACCTTCCAGCCCCTCCTGGATGTGTTCCTGTGGGATCTGCTCTAGGGGATCCTGCTCTAGCAGAGGGTTGGACTGGCTGATCTCCAGAGCTCCCTTCCAACCCTGTGATTCTTCCCTTGATCAAACCTCAGACTTCCCACCCAAACCCTCTTCCCACAGGTTTGAGTGAAGAACTGGTACCTTAAAGGTAAAAACCTGGTCCTGTAGAGGATGGCTCCCAGGGTCCACTGCACCTCTTTGTCATAAACCTGCAGAGCTGTTTTCAAATTGCTGTAACTCACAGGAAAAGAGAAGCCACTGTGAAATACTTCATACATCCAGGCAGACTTGAAGCACTGGTACCTACAGAAAGAGTGGCATCAAGTCAGGCCAGCAGGATGGAGAGTCTCAGAGGACTGAGGAGCACAAGCAGACAATTATCAGTGTTTTCTTATGGCTGGTGGAATATTTCAGGTTATATTCACACTTTGAATGATTGCTATGGATCATTTGGATGTAACCTCTCCCTGACAACTGTACATGAAGGGATTTGCTGGACAAAAACCACTCACTTCAGCCTGTGGAGATCAGCATGTGAGGCATAAAGGCCACGGTCAAAACGTTCCCGTAGCACAGACCACTTAGTGGCACAATAATCCTGCAAGGGAAATAAAAAAGAGGAGATTTCAACATGGCTTCTGCCTTGAGAAGGAAAAAAAGGTCCCTAATTCAGATGCTCTGCAATTGCAGAAAGGTAGAAACTCAAAAAAGTTACTTCCCTTGTAGTCTGAACAAGTCACATCACTCATTTCATGCTGTTTTCTGCCACATCCATAGTTAATATTTGTGGTTCAATTAATATCCAGTAGCATTTAAACTCTTTGGCCATGTTCTTGGAGATGAAAAATATATCACAGACCCAGCAGATCACATTTTTAGGCCAGATTCCTCTACTTTATATTGTACCTTTACCTTAAGGTGTCCCCAACAGATTGACCCTGTTGTTTATACCTGGGAAACTGATACAAAATGTATGAAGAAAAAGGGATCCTTCTTGAAATAATTAAGAGCTTCCTAAAGATGAGGGATGGGAAGAGGGATTTCCCCAGGACCAACAGCTCTGCTGGAACTTGAGCACCATGAATCCCACTCCCTCTGCAGTCAGGTTTATTGTTGTGCCTTAAAACCAGGGTTCCCAAAGAGAACCCCCCCAGGCACAAGGGCTCCCAAAGAGAACCCCCCCCAGGCACAAGGGTTCCCAAAGAGAACCCCCCCAGGCACAAGGGCTCCCAAAGAGAACCCCCCCCAGGCACAAGGGTTCCCACAGAGAACCCCCCCAGGCACAAGGGCTCCCAAAGAGAACCCCCCCCAGGCACAAGGGTTCCCAAAGAGAACCCCCCCAGGCACAAGGGCTCCTACAGAGAACCCCCCCAGGCACAAGGGCTCCTACAGAGAACCCTCCCAGGCACAAGGGCTCCTAAATGAAGCCCCAACAACAACAATTCCAAAAAAGAAACCCCAATGAGGAAAACCCAGAGACAATTCCCTGCAGGGTAAAAGATTTGGGATCTTTCCAGGAGGAGTCCTGGAAGCTTTACAGCCCAAAGTGCTTCTGAAGAGCAGTTGTGTGGGATCAGAGCAGGTTTGTCACCTGGAGCTCCTTTACCTGGGCAGCTTTAGTGAACTTGGCAGCCCTGTAATCCCCCCCCATGCGCAGCACGTCCTCTGTGCAGTAGTAGAACTCTGAGAAGCCATAAAATTCACTGTTCTGGAAGTGCAGGGCAGGCTGGTAAACCCCATTGAGGGATGTTTGGGTTTCATTGGTCTTGTTCATGAAGGGTTGGATGATCTCCCGACACAGCTGGAAGTCTCCTGTGCCCCGCAGGTAGAGGGTCTGGCCACTCTGCTGGATCTGGTCCTCAGCATCCAGGGGCAGGCAGGGGTCCAGGCAGGGGGAATCCAGAGTCAGGCCAGTCTGTGTGCCCAGCAGTCTGGGTGAAAGAAGTGACACCTGAATCAGCAACACTTCAGTAAAGATAGTCAAGTCAGGGGTTACTGCACAAAACCCATGTCTCCAACAGACCCGTCAAGTGTGGCTGGGAAGTCAAGGGAGGTTCTGCTGCCCCTCTGCTCTGCCCTGGTGAGGCCCCATCTGGAAAATTGTGTCTAGTTCTGGTTATTGTTGCGCCTTAAAACCAGGGTTCCTAAAGAGAACCCCCCCCAGGCACAAGGGCTCCTACAGAGAACCCCCCCAGGCACAAGGGCTCCTACAGAGAACCCTCCCAGGCACAAGGGCTCCTACAGAGAACCCCCCCAGGCACAAGGGCTCCTACAGAGAACCCTCCCAGGCACAAGGGCTCCTAAATGAAGCCCCAACAACAACAATTCCAAAAAAGAAACCCCAATGAGGAAAACCCAGAGACAATTCCCTGCAGGGTAAAAGATTTGGGATCTTTCCAGGAGGAGTCCTGGAAGCTTTACAGCCCAAAGTGCTTCTGAAGAGCAGTTGTGTGGGATCAGAGCAGGTTTGTCACCTGGAGCTCCTTTACCTGGGCAGCTTTAGTGAACTTGGCAGCCCTGTAATCCCCCCCCATGCGCAGCACGTCCTCTGTGCAGTAGTAGAACTCTGAGAAGCCATAAAATTCACTGTTCTGGAAGTGCAGGGCAGGCTGGTAAACCCCATTGAGGGATGTTTGGGTTTCATTGGTCTTGTTCATGAAGGGTTGGATGATCTCCCGACACAGCTGGAAGTCTCCTGTGCCCCGCAGGTAGAGGGTCTGGCCACTCTGCTGGATCTGGTCCTCAGCATCCAGGGGCAGGCAGGGGTCCAGGCAGGGGGAATCCAGAGTCAGGCCAGTCTGTGTGCCCAGCAGTCTGGGTGAAAGAAGTGACACCTGAATCAGCAACACTTCAGTAAAGATAGTCAAGTCAGGGGTTACTGCACAAAACCCATGTCTCCAACAGACCCGTCAAGTGTGGCTGGGAAGTCAAGGGAGGTTCTGCTGCCCCTCTGCTCTGCCCTGGTGAGGCCCCATCTGGAAAATTGTGTCTAGTTCTGGGCTCCCCAGTTCCTCAAGGACAAGGAGCTGCTGGAGAGAGTCCAGCCCAGGGCTCTTCTGCTTTAAAAATAAGGAGGAAAGGCTTGAGAGAGGAAAGTCTGGGAGAGCTGGGGCTGCTCAGCTGGAGAAGAGGAGCCTGAGGGGGGATCTCCTCAGTGCTGATCAATATCTCCAGGGGGTGGCAGGAGGGGGGACCAGACTCTGCTCAGGGGTGTCCAGGGCCAGGACAAGGGGCCATGGGCACAAACTGGAGCCCAGGAGGTTTGACCTGAAGAGGAGAAAATCCTTCTTGGCTGTGAGGGTGGCAGAGCCCTGGGCCAGGCTGCCCAGGGAGGCTGTGGAGTCTCCATCCCTGGAGACCTTCCAGCCCCTCCTGGATGTGTTCCTGTGGGATCTGCTCTAGCAGGGGATTGGACTGGCTGATCTCCAGAGCTCCCTTCTCAGTGGGCATGACAGCAGGCAGGTACCTGTTTTTCAGCACTGTGCTGGAGAACAAGCTGTCCTCATATCTCTGACGTGCTGCATTTCCTCCAAAGCCAAGGAAGGTTGCAACATAGACCCTGTACACGTGCTCAGTTTGGTGGGCATCACAGCCCAGGTTGAACTCTGCAAGTAAGTTTTTGGCTACTTCCTCCTGCAGGAACACAAAAGCCAAGATGAAATATAAACAATATGCAGCAGAACCTAAGCAAGACATGAGGAGGGAATTCTTTGGTGTGAGGGTGGTGAGAGCCTGGCCCAGGTTGCCCAGGGAAGCTGTGGCTGCCCCATCCCTGGGGGTGTTGAAGGGCAGGTTGGATGGGGCTTGGAGCAGCCTGGGCTGGTGGGAGGTGTCCCTGCCCATGCAGGGGATTGGATCTAGATGATCTTTAAGGTCCTTTCCAATCTAAGCCATTCCAGGATTCTAAAGGGGAATTCTTGGCACAACTGGGTGCCCCTGACAACTTCCTTTTTAATTCACATTTTGCTTTTCACAAGCCCATGTTACCTTCTACTTCACAGCCCACTGACTGCAGAGAACTGAACCACCACTACAGATACTCAAGAAACTGCTACTGTAGATGCTGAAGGATCTTTCAGCATGAAAAAGTAGGTGCTGAGGCTACTCACGTCAATTTGTGACCAGTGCCCAGACTGGGTGGGGATTGATGATCTGCTTCTTTGTTTTCCAGTCTGGAGCTCTCAAGCCTTTCAAGGGCCTCTCACCTCTCCTCACACTCCCCCCATCAGTCACCTGCAGCAGCTCTGCAGATGTTGAAGAGCTGTGCAGCACCAGCACTTCACCCACAACATGCCCAGAAACACAGCAGGAGGTTTCATGGCTTCCAACTGCCTCTAAATGAAAACCAATTGTGACCCTGCAAGTGTCACAGTCACTTGTTTGACTCTTGTCATCCTCTCTGGAAACCTGGAGAGGTTCCATGACCAGAACACCTATTTTGTAACAGGTTATTTTCAGATAAAGCCATAAAACAATGATCAATGTCAGCAACTCCTCCTGCTTCCAGATCCTGCCTGACTGGTGCAATCTGCTCTCAATCCCATCTTTTTGTTTAACAGCCCCAACTGTTTCTTCCACCATCTGTCTGAAAGGCAGAGCAGTT
>NW_009952155.1:50387-55667 GCF_000747805.2 Chaetura pelagica | reverse complement strand
TGCTCCAAGCCCCATCCAACCTGCCCTTCAACACTGCCAGGGATGGGGCAGCCACAGCTTCTCTGGGCAACCTGGGCCAGGGTCTCACCACCCTCAGAGTGAAGAATTTCTACCTGAGATCTCATCTCAGTCTCCACAGTGTAAAGCCATTCCCCCTCATCCCATCCCTCCCTGCCCTTGTCCCAAGCCCCTCCCCAGCTTTCCTGGAGCCCCTTCAGGCACTGGAAGGTGCTCTAAGGTCTCCCTGGAGCCTTTTCTTCTCCAGGCTCAACACCCCAACTCTCCCAGCCTGTCATCCTAGGAGATCTGCTCCAGCCTTAGATCATCTCCATGGCCTTGATGGGTTGCCCACAATATGGTAACACAGAACCATGGAATGTTTTGGGTTGGAAGGGACCTTCAAGATCATCCAGATCCAACCCCCTGCATGGGCAGGGACACCTCCCACCAGCCCAGCTTGCTCCAAGCCCCTTCCAACCTGGATCCAGTCTTTTAAGTACAATACAAATTCAAGAACTGTACATACATGCACACACAAAGAATGCATGTCCACTTAGTGACAAATTAAGTGAAACCAAAGCCTGAATGAACACAACACAAAGGAGCTGCTCAGCTGACGAGGACTCGCATTCGCCACCTCCTCTTGCTCTGGTTCTGACACATGATGTAAATGAAGGGCAGGACTCCAAGCCAAGAAAACAAAAGCACCACAATGCATTAAAATAAATCCAAAAAGAGAAACTTGCACAGATAATAACCTGCTGTGAAGAGGCAAAGCTTACAGTTTTAGGGACTTCATACGCGATCTGGGTGGAGACGCCGCCCATGTCAAGAATCCCCACCGTCCTCTTGCGGAAAATGGCCTCGTGGTGCTCACTGCCAGGGACCTGCACCTCCACCACGGCCTCCTCCTCTGCAGGAAACAAACCCCATCAGTCAGAACCCTACCAGGGAGGGTGCCCAGCAGCACTGCACCACTTGTGGGCAGCTTGGTTTGGTGTAGAAAGGCAGGTGACATAGGAATTAAGTCCATCGTGGCACCTGCGCACATGTGAGGGGACAAGGGGGAAGGGATTGAAACTGGGAGAGGGAGATGGAGGTTGGAGATGAGGAGGGAATTCTTGGGTGTGAGGGTGGTGAGAGCCTGGCCCAGGTTGCCCAGGGAAGCTGTGGCTGCCCCATCCCTGGGGGTGTTGAAGGGCAGGTTGGATGGGGCTTGGAGCAGCCTGGGAGGTGTCCCTGCCCATTCATGAAGGCTCTATCTAGATGACCTTTAAGGTTCCTTCCCACCCAAAACATCCCATGATTCCCTCAATACCTGTCTAATATCTCAATCACCACCACCACTGAAAGCACAGGAATGTCTCTCAAGTCCTTCCTCCAACCCATTTCCCATTCCATAACACTCACCATCATCTGTATGTTCAAATCTGCCAAGCACAAAGTTGATCCCAATCCAGGCATAGACTCCTACAGGCACAAGAAAACATATTTCAGGAATATCTGGCACAGAGCATCTTCAAAACAAGTCTTTTCCATGTGAGTCAGGATCTATTACTGCTCATTTTATTACATAAAATACTTAGAGTAACTTACTAGGAAGGTTTAACTTCTATTCCTTCTCCCTCAAGTCCTAATAATGCTCAAAACCCTAATACATAAGAATCCTAATAGAATAATATCCCAACACATAAAAAACCTAATGGAAGAATATCCAAATAATCCATTAAAATCCTGATTCAACCTATTAAAGATGAGTTAATGAGGGAATTTCTCACCAATTAACCCTATTAAACTTGCAGAGTGATTCTAAACCTCTCCTGAGCTGATCACATCCCAACATTGCTCCTTTAGAAACCACTTTTCCCAGTAAATTTCCTTCCTTTTTTTTTAATCTTGTGCTTTCTCCTTACCCTTCCCTCCCCAAAGCCAGGGAAATAAATAGCTTAAAATTCCTGCTAAACACAGATAAGTTAATTACACTGCTAATTAGAAAGCATTTAGACAAGTCAGATCACAGCAGGTGATTCTCTCCAGACTCCATATGTTGAGGAATAAGGTTTCCCAACCAAACCAGGATTTTAAAAAGCAGGAAAAAGAGTTATCAAGTCAAAATTTCCCAAAGTTTTCCCCCTCCCCCAAGGTGAACCTACCTTCCTGCTTCCCTGAAATAACCTCTGCATGGGAGTCTGAAAACAGGAAATCAAACTGCACAGGAATATCAGTGAGCAGATCTTCCAGGATTGCCTTTTGCTGGCTGGAAAATGAGAGTTTGGGGAGTTAAAAATAGGGAGAGTCACCAGGATTGTTCTTCTGAGGGCTAAAAAGAAGACAAGCAATAACCTTTCTGGCAGAATCCTCATCCCTGCAGTACACAGAATATAAAGAGGAGTCTCTTTGTGTTTTGCACGTGGCACATGTTCAGCTGCAAAGCTCAGAAGTGGAGAAATATAATCACTGACCTTTTCAGGAGAGCTGGCAAACTCTGAAATGCCTGAAGGAAGAGAAAGAGGAGAGGGAGGCAGCTCAAGTTTTGGGGATTTATCAAGATTTCCCAGGAAGTCACACACAGAAGTGAAAAAAAAACAAAAACAAAGGCAGGAAAAGAACTGCAGAAATCAAAATGTTAAGAATGAAGGTTTGATCCTAGAATTCCAGGCTGGTTTGGGTTGGAAGGGACCTGAAAGCTCATCCAGCTCCAACCCCCTGCATGGGCAGGGACACCTCCCACCAGCCCAGGCTGCTCCAAGCCCCATCCAACCTGCCCTTCAACACCCCCAGGGATGGGGCAGCCACAGCTTCCCTGGGCAACCTGGGCCAGGCTCTCACCACCCTCACACCAAAGAATTCCCTCTTCATCTCCAACCTCTTCCAGTTTAATCCCCTTCTAAACAACCCACAAAACCCTGTGTTGTTTCCATTACCTACTGAGATAAGTTCAAGTTAGTTCACAGAAAGACAATTATTTACTCACTAAATAAACAGAACCAAGTGAATTGACAAGTGAAGCAGCACCTGACCCAGGGCACAGACAAACTTCTCCCTCCTGCCCATCAGTGTCACCTTTCAAGCTGTGAAGCAGAATAAAGTTCCCTGCAAGCCAAGTCCCAGCAGATGGGGAAGTGCCAGGAGAGCTGGGGAGGGGCTTGGGACAAGGGCAGGGAGGGATGGGAGGAGGGGGATGGATTGAAACTGGGAGAGGGAGCTGGAGGTTGGAGATAAGGAGGGAATTGTGGAGTGTGAGGGTGGTGAGAGCCTGGCCCAGGTTGCCCAGGGAAGCTGTGGCTGCCCCATCCCTGGGGGTGTTGAAGGGCAGGTTGGATGGGGCTTGGAGTAGCCTGGGCTGGTGGAGGTGTCCCTGCCCATGCAGATCTAGATGATCTTTCAGGTCCCTTCCCACCCAAATCATTCCATAACTCCCAGTGTCCTTTACCCAGACACTTCCCACCCAGGCTTTGAAAAGAATCACCTTCAGATGGACAACGACCTCAAAAAGGTGACACCTGAAATGAATTCCATTGCTGTACCTGGTTTAATTTTCATCACCACTGGCTTTCTGTTCCTGTCCCTCATCTGCTTGATGTCCAGCAGGTCGTGGGGGTTGCCATTGTGCCTTGGCCAACAGTACACAAAGATCCTGGAGCCACTGCTGCCACAATCCACCACGATCCCATAGTTCAGGTTGGGGTTGTTTGTGTCTGTGGCTTCAGTGTCAGTGACCCTGGCAAGATATCTAAGCAAAAAACCAAGGAATTTCAGTCCCATGTGGAAGTTCTTCTCTACACCAGACTCAGAACATGACAAATTTCTGTTGCAGGGAATCCCACTTTTCACTCCTGGGGAGGAGAAGGAGTCAAGTGGACCCATGAGAATCAAATTCCCAAAGGAAATATCAACATTACATCCCTAAAATGATGTATGAGGCAGCACTAGATGTATCTGGAGCAGCTCAGTTCAACTAATGATGCTTGAAAGCTGAGTTCTTGATCAATTAAACCCAACTTAAATCAGAAAGGCTTCAAAAAGCAAGCAGGAGGTTGAGCTTAACACTTTTTCCCTACTTTTCACTCATCATTCATGGATTTGACAACCACAACCCATCAGTTTTCCTCTTCCACACCCAAACACCTTCCATTCCTTCCCACAAAAGCCTTCCCAGCTCTCACCTGTGGAACCTCTTGTCCCTGGAAGCTCGTCCATACTTTTTGCTGATGACCACCAGGGAGTAGTAGAGCAGGGAAACAGCAGCAGCCACAATTCCCAGCACAACCACCTGCCTCAACGTGGTGTTGAGAAACCTGGGACATCCCACTGGAGAGAGGCTGAAATGCCAAGAAGCAGGAAGCAAACAGGAGATGCTGATCCTGAAATGCCAAGAGAGGAACATCTGCTATAAGACAAAACACCCCACACAAACTGGCTCTGATCCCAAAGAGGAACAAGCCAAGGACAAAGATTCTTCATCTCACTTTTGACTCTGATTTGAATGTAGCCAAGACACTATTCCCAGCTTGGAATTATGGTGATTAACCAGGAATTCCTTATTATCTTCCCTGTTCTTCACTCCAAAGGCACCACAAAGTAATTGCAGAGGATCCTTACCTCCCCATTTTGGGGGATGAGCAGCAGGGAGAAGGAGCAGGTGGGGTTCAAACATCAGCCAGTCCCCTCTGACTGGCAGGGAATATCCACCATCCTCAGAGCCATTTCCCTCCTGGTCCTAAATGGAAAGGAAAATGGGAATGATCTCCTAGGCAGCCACAAGGATGAGGGAGGGGCTGGAGCAGCTCACACAGGATCACAGACATTGAGCTGGGCTTGTTTTGTGTGTGGGGAGAGAACTTATCAATGCCCACCAATATCTGGCTGGGGAATGTAAAGAAGGATCCAGACTCCTTTCAAGGATGAACCCAAACCCAGGGAATTCTACTCGAACATAAAATAAAGTGAGGGTGAGAGGACAGGGGAGTCAATTCCTCAGAGACCTTCAGAGCCTGAGTGAACACGGACCTGAGCAACCTGCCTGGAGCACAGAACCCCCTGCCCTGCCCTGGGAAGAGAAAGAAAACCAGGCACAGGCAGCACAAGGCTTTTTATCAACAGAAAAAAGCTCTAGGGCTACTAAAACAGCGACACGAAACAAACCCACCGCCCAGAAGCCCCACAAACGCCGCTGCCTCCGCACAAACCCGCACCAGGACCCGTTCCCCGCCCCCTCAGCCGCTCTCACACCCACCCAAGCGCCCGCCCCGGCTGCCACGAAGGCCTCGAGCAGCAGCA
>NW_009952155.1:42813-46595 GCF_000747805.2 Chaetura pelagica | reverse complement strand
GAGGAGGCGTGGCCGGGGCATCGGGAGGCGTGGTCAAGAGGGGGGCGTGGTCAGATAGGAAGGGGGCATGTGTGAGAGAGGGCGTGGTCAGGGTAGGAGGGGGCGTGGTCAGGGTTGGAAGAAGGCGTGAACAGGGTATGAGGGGGCGTGGTCAGGGGTGAAGGGCGTGGCCAAGGAGAGGAAACGTTGCCAAGGCTGGAGGGGGCGTGGTCAGAGTGGAGAGGGGGCGTGGTCAGGGGTGGAAGGGGGCGTGGCCAAGTGAGCAGGGGGCGTGGCCAGAGAGGCTGCTGGGGGGGTAATAGGACTATATATCAATTTATAGCGGGCAAGGGCTGCTCTAAACAGACCGATATACATCTAGAACCAGCAAATAAGCGTATAAATAGACTTTTAGACACGTCCCGAGGGAAATATAAATGCTTGGTTCTGTGTTATAATCCGACAGGGTGATGAGGCTGTAAATACTGGTGGTGTGGGGAAGGGAGGTGTTCATCTGGCTGAAAATAACCCAAGGGGAAAAGCCTCTCCCTGCCTGGCAGGGGCTGGAGAGTTGGCAGCGAGGTGAGGAGCCTGCTGTGCCTTGCCACTGAGAGGCAGCACCCCAGAGATCCCTTCCAAAAAGTGTGTGGGGGGAAAAGGTTATCCTGGGAATAACCTGGTGGGAAGGGCAGAGGGGAGGTTTGCTGAGGATTCCCCTCTGCTGGTGGGAGCAGTTCCTGGGATCCTGGAGTGAAGTTTCAGCCTCAGGTGCCGTGGGAGTGTGGCACAGGGTGGGGGATTCCTGCATGTCCAGGCACCCGGCTTGAAGGGTGGTGCAGAAAACTCTGGTGGCTCAAATGCTGAATGTTCCAGGGCTGAATGATTCTGTCAGGTCCAAAGTTGCTCTCCTGAGGTCCCTGTCCCTTGCAGAGGGATGGAATGGGACCAGCCAGGCTGCTCCAGCTTTCCTACTTCTTCCCATTCCTCCTGCCATCCCAAACTGTTGCATTCCAGCCTTCTCTCTCACCCCTTGCTGCCCCACAGGTCGCCCAGGAAAGCTTTGCTGGGGGCTGGAGGGAGCATTGCAGCCCTGCTCCAGCTCTCCAAGACATTGGGAATCTTTAGGATTTGAGCTTTACAGACCTTGTCCATGGGTATAAATCATTATTGTGTACCAAAGTGGAGCAAAAGGTCTTGAACTTGCAAGGAAAGCTGTGTCTGGTGTGCCAGTATGGACATTCAGCCAGCAAGGTGGTGGGATCCATCCTGGCTTGGCACACAAAGTGAAATCCCAGCTCCTCTGGGCAGCCCCTCACTCCCTTTCCAAGCTTAATTCAACCCAAAATGAAGGGAAGGAAGGAAGGAAGGAGGGAGGGAAGGAAGGAAGGAAGGAGGGAAGGAAGGAAGGAAGGAAGGAAGGAAGGAAGGAAGGAAGGAAGGAAGGAAGGAAGGAAGGAAGGAAGGAAGGAAGGAAGGAAGGAAGGAAGGAAGGAAGGAAGGAAAACATCCAGCTCTGCCATCAAACCATGCAAAGGAAAAGCTGAGCCAGGGGATGGTTCCCTGGGGGCTGAGGGTGGTTTCTGTGTCACTGGGAGCTTTGGTCTGGGCTGGGTGTTCCAAATGGTGACAAATAGGCAGAAATTCGAAGAAATTCAACCCTTATTGCCAGAATCTGCAGGGGCACAAAATGGAGGCCTGGGAGGAATGTGCAAGTTGGGTTTTGTTAATTGTTCCCAGATGCAGCCTCTGTGCAGCAAGGCAGGAAATACTCCTTGGTTGTGGATGTATCTCCACCCTGTATCCTACCCTATATCCTTCCACCCTGAACACTGTCACCAGTGGGAGGAAAGCCTTCCCCAAGGGCTGTGGGTCCTGAGCTTGGGTTTGGGCTGGGATGCTCCTACCATGGAGAACTCCTGGAGTTTTACCTGGGAGAAAGTTTTCCTCCAAGCACCAAGTCCTGCTTCCTTCCCCTTGGTGTAATCCAGAGGAAATCTGGGATAAATCTGCTCAGCTCCTCAGGATGGCTCTGAATTGGGGCCTGGATGGACAAGTGCCATGGATCTCACTGGGCATTTGGGCATCCCCCAATGGAAGGAGGGGAGTGGTTTCCAAAGGAGAAACCAGCTCTAGGGCTGGCACAGGCTGAGCCTGGCAGCTGGAGCAAGGTGGGAGTGGGGTCCTGGTCTCTATCTTGGGGGAACACATCCCCCACCCCACCACACCCACCCAAATATCAGCCAGCACCAACTCCCAGGGCAAGTTGATATGGAGCAGCTGGGGTGGGTGGTGCTGATCAAGGGGGGACACTCGGGTGTTTTGGGGCTGCTGGGGGCACAAAGGAGGAGGAGGAGGATGAGGAGGAGGAGACGAAGGAGGAGGAAGGGCTAGGCCTTCCCTCCCAGCTGGGTTTTCTTTCTTCTTGCATTTTTTGTCTTCCTTTGTCAAAACATCCCTCTTCCCATCTCAAAGCTCCCCTGAGATGGTCCAGCCAATAAAGCTGGTTTTCATCCTGGCTGGGGCTGCCCCTTCTGCAGAGCCCTCACCTCACCAGCCTGTGCTCACTGGCCTTTTGAAACCCACCAAACCCTGCCCAGAAAAGGTGGTGAAGGCCAGCAGAGCTAAACAACTTGAGCAAGGCCACCTGAGGAGTCAGTGGCAGAGCAGGATCATGGAATCATGGAATGGTTTGGGTGGGAAGGGACCTGAAAGATCATCTAGATCTGCATGGGCAGGGACACCTCCCACCAGCCCAGGCTGCTCCAAGCCCCATCCAACCTGCCCTTCAACACCCCCAGGGATGGGGCAGCCACAGCTTCCCTGGGCAACCTGGGCCAGGCTCTCACCACAATGTTGTGCTGGGTTTGCCTGTGTTGGTTCAGAACTGCTCAGTTTGCAGGTTTTGGGTAGTTGGGCTCAGGAAAAAAAACCCCACAGCCTCCTGAGGGCTCAGTGCTCCCTAATTCACTCTGCCTTCATCAGCCTGATGGGCTGTGGTTGAGCTGTCATGTATAAAGTTATTATTCACCTGCTGGTGATGAAAAAAATACCTTGGTAACCTGGAGTGCTGCTCTGGCAAACAAGAAAGAGATGCTCTGAGTTTGCACCAGAGTAGGGATTAATGTTCCTGATTTTCCAGGAGTGATCTACTTACTGGCATCTTGGTGTAGGGCTTAAAACCAGGGGATGCTTCACTCTAATGTTCAACTAAGTGGGTCAGACCATCCTGGAGACAAAACAAGATTGTTTGCTTCTTTTTGTGGCTTCATTTGCTAATACAGAGATAAAAAATAAGTGGAACACATATCATAGCAGACAATCATGGGTTGGTTTGGGTGTGAAGGGACCTCAAAGATCATCCAGATCCAACCCCCTGCATGGGCAGAGACACCTCCCACCAGCCCAGGCTGCTCCAAGCCCCATCCAACCTGCCCTTCAACACCCCCAGGGATGGGGCAGCCACAGCTTCCCTGGGCAAACCCAAAACCCAAGCCAAATCATTCCATGACTCTGTGATTGGAAGTGCTGCTGTGCCAGGAAGGGGCTGCATCCACAGCAGGCAGGATGAGGAACTGGCAGGGATAATTCCCATAGGAAAACCATCCTTCCTCCAGTCTGATCATCTGGCACCACAAGAAAAAAATGAAAGAGCCTGTGGGGACATCAAGGCTGCTTGTACTGCAAATAATATTGTAAATACATGCCCTGAACAAGAATAAATTTGCTCTTTTCTAATTTGAAGACTTCACACTGTGCCATAAATGGGTCACCTTTTGCTTTCCACAATTAAAAATCTAATCACT
>NW_009952155.1:37785-42494 GCF_000747805.2 Chaetura pelagica | reverse complement strand
TGCTCTGTGGCCTCATGCTACTGCAGGTGCAGTTCCCCCTCCTCACCCCCAGCTCCACATGGAAAGGATAAAACCCACCCTGGAACACAAGGTTAGAGAACCTGTGGGTTTGGAAAATGGAAAAAAAACCCACAACAAACCAACCCCACAAACACAACAAACCCCACACATACATCTCACTGGATCTGGGAGATAAAGCCCAATTTCTGTGGCTCCCCAAAGATGCCCACCTCCCAAAAGGACACTCCTGCCTTATCAGCAGGGGTGCAGCCAGGGTGTCCTGCACCTCCTGCCTGGCAAGAAGCTGTGATAAGCAAAACTGGGTCCCCTAATCAGCTGTGGGGTGGCAGGCAGATGGCCCAGGGACTGCAGGCACCTTCCTTGCCTGGGGACTGCTGACAGCCAGAGGGGTTTTAACTCCATTTTGCAGGTGGTTTCTCATTTCTCCTCCTGCTTTTCAGCTGTTTCAAGGCTGTGGAGAGGGCTGAAGACCAAGGAGGACTCAGATCTGTGGGTCTGATTCATCCTGGAATGATGCAATGTGTGTGCAGATTGCAGCCAAGCTTTTTTTTTCTTTGCATCAACTTGTCAGTCCACAAGGCAATGTGGTCTGGGCAGCCTGTAGCTTGGGACAGCACAAATCCTCTCACTCTGGGCTTCTTTTTCTCTGCCCTGATGGAGTTTGTGGGTTGTGAAGCACCTGAAGGACCTGCTAAGAATCCCAGGGGAGCTCCCAGCAGTGGTTGTGGCCCCCGGGAGGCAGCAGGGGAATGGTTGCACAAGGCTTGTTTCAAAGGAAGGGTTTGTAAACCCAGCTGAGCTCCCTGTGCTGCTGCCCTGCCAGGGGTGAGTCTTCTTCACCACGTCAGGGATGGCAGGAAACCACCCAAGGGACATTTCCTGCCGGTGGGACGTGGGACACGACCAGATCACAAGCCAGGCCAGACTCCCTGCCCCATTTTCCCTCCATCAATGCTTAAGAACTCCCCCCCTTCTTCACGAACGTGGGGAAAACCCTCAGTTGGTGCATCCCTGCCTTGGCATCTCTGGCCACAGCAGCTCCCTGCTGGCCCAGGGCATGGAGAAGAAAGGATTCCTTGTACCAGTGCTCCTCAGGGTTAAAATATAACCTGTTCCTACCTGGAACACCATATTCCAGACTGATTCACAGGATTTCTTATCAGGAAGCAAGACAGAAGATTGTAGGGGAAAGGGCTCATTAAGGTGACACTGCAATTTCCCCACCTCCCCTGCCCTGCCAGCAGCACTGGCAGGAGATTATCTGCTGTTGGCTGTTGTTTATGGAGTAGAAAACCACAATAAACTGAGTGGAGCAAGAGTGGAAAGTGTTCCTCTTTTGAGTCCTCAGTCATCCATTTCCTTGAGCCAGACTGCCTGACCCAAAGGAATCTCTGCTGCCTCTGGTTGATTTACCCCCAGCAGGCAGGGGTGACCATCCTGGTGTTGCCTCTCTGCAGGTTGCTGCCCAAAATGTCATGCAAGCTGGAGAACGTGGGGTCCAACCACCTGTCAGCAACCTAGATTTGGTTGTCTCTTTTGGAGGAAACACAGCTGTGATCATCCAGTGGCTTCTGCCAAGGGGCAGGATTTGGGGGGTGGGGGGACTGAGAAGGAAGGAAAGATTTAGCAACTGCTGCCTTAAATTGCATCTTGTGGAAGTTCTTCTCTCTGCTTTCTCCAGGGTTCAGGACACTGTGGGGACAGGGTGATGGCTTGGACACACCTGGATGGTGGTCAGGTCTCACCTCTGGCTTTCCCACCCCCTTACCCAAGTGCTGCTCCAGGTGCAGAAGACACCAGCAGGGACCCATGAGCAGGGAGGAGTGAGTCATGGCCGTGACTCTGTTATTATTGTTATTTTTTCCAGCAGAACACAGAGAACAGAGGCCACCAGGCACAAACCTGAGCTCTGGAGGGAGGAGGACAACACATACCAACACCAGCTCCAATGCTGTTCCAGCAGGCACCTGGACAGGAGGCAAGGATGAGATCAGACCAGGCTCTTCTCCCCTCATGAACCTTCATGTCCTGGTTTGCAGGAAAACCAAGCACTTGATTTTCCCACTGTTTGGTGCCCCCGGAGGTTTGTTTTCTGACTTGCTCCTCCAAGGCTCAGGCAGCAAGAAATTGCTCTGCATGATCACTGTGCTTCCTGCAAATGCTTAGCCTTGATTTCAGCCCGTGCTGCCTCACGTCACCTTCTCTGCAAGGTCAAAATCCCAATCATCCTCCAAAGAGAGGAATGAAAAAAAAGTCTGTGCTGCTCCTGGGATGCAAAGACTTGGGCTCCAGCTCTTGGAATGGAGTTAGTTTGGGCCAATTTCATGTTGGAAAAAAGAGATTAGACAAAATAGAAGGAAAGAAGAACATTTTGGGGGTGCAGGGGTATGGGGTGAGCTTGTTCCTGCTACAGCCAGGCCAGGATTGCTGGCTCTGCAGGGGAGCTGTGGTGAGGGATGTGGATGCTGCAGACCCCATCTTCCCAAAAAACTTCTGCAGGGATGGGAAGAAAACCCCCCTAAGCTCTTCTAGGAGGTCTCCTTCTCCATTCCCAGGCTCAAGCCCATGCAGGGGAGTTAAGAGAGTCTCCTTGTCCTGGCCCTGCTGGACAGGGTGACAAGAGAAGGGCACTGGGCTGAAACACCAAGAAAACCCTGACAGCAAAACCCAAAATAAACTCTACTGTAGGCAAAACTGAGACATAAGGGCAGCAGCACAAGACCCCAGCTGGCCCTGTCACCTCACCTGTGCTTTGGGGAGTGTTTGGGGCTGTCTAGGGACACAGAGGCCCCACGTAACTGAAGAGCTGCTTGAAAGAGTCCCAGGCAGAGCCACCAAGATGATGGAGGGAGGGGAACATCTCCCTGATGAGGAAAGGCTGAGGGAGCTGGGTCTCTTGAGCTTGGAGAAGGGGAGACGGAGGGGCAACCTCAGCAATGTTCACAAATATGTTCAGGGAGCAGATGTCTTCTTAGGAGGAGCAGCTGAGGGAGCTGGGGGTGTTCAGCCCAGAGAAAAGAAGGCTGAGGGGAGACCTCCTCGCTTTCTACAACTCCCTGAAAGGAGATTTGAGGGTAGCAAATGTAAGACCCATCTATAAGAAAGGCAGAAAGGAGGATCTAGGAAACTGTAGACCTGTCAGCCTGACCTGGGTACCAGGGAAGGTCATGGAGCTGATCATCTGGAGTGTCATTAGAAGACATCTAGAGGATAACCAGGGGAGCAGGCCCTGTCAGCAGGGGTTTATGAAAGGCAGGTCCTGCCTGACAAACTTGATCTCCTTTTATAACCTGATGACCCACCTATGGGATGAGGGAAAGGCTGTGGCTATTGTCTCTCTGGACCTCCAAAAAGCATCTGACACTGTTCCCCTAGACCTCTCATTAAAAACTTGGCTGCTCGTGGCCTGGATGAGCAAACGATCCGTTGGATCAAGCACTGGCTGGATGGTTGGACCCAGAGAGTGGTGGTCACTGGAGTCCAATCCAGCTGGGGACAATCACAAGTGGTTGTTCCTCAGGGCTCAGTGTTGGGACCAGTTCTGTTTAACATCTTCATGGATGATCTCGATAAGGACACGGGGTGTATTATCAGTGAGTTTGCAGATGACAGCAAGCTGGGCGGGAGTGTTGATCTGCATGAGGACAGGGAGGCTCTGCAGAGAGACCTGGATAGATTGGGTGGTTGGTTCACGGTCTGGGCTTCAACAAGGCCAAGTGCCGGGTCCTGCAGTTGGGCCACAGCAACCCCAGGCAACGCTCCAGGCTTGGGAACTGTGGCTGGAAAGGGTCTGGCAGGAAAGGACCTGGAGGTTCTCCTTGACAAGCAGCTGAACATGAGCCAGTGTGTGCCCAGGTGGCCAAGAAAGCCCATGGCATCCTGAAATAGGATATTAGACATGTTTGGAATAGTGTGGCCAGCAGAAGAAGAGAGGTGATTGTCCCCCTGTGCTCAGCAGTGGTGGGGCCACACCTGGAGTGTTGTGTCCAGGTTTGGGCACCTCCATCCCAGAGAGATCTCAAGGTGCTGGAGCCAGGACAGAGGAGGCAACAAAGCTGGGGAAGGGAATCAATCTGATGATGAAGGCTTGAAGGAGCTGGGGATGTGTAGTGTGAGGAAGAGGAGGCTGAGGGGAAACTCATCAGTCTCTCCAACTACCTGAGAGGTCATTGCAGAGGTTGGTGCTGGTCTCTTCTCACAGGTCATTAGAGACAGAACAGGAGGGAAGGGCTTCAAGCTGCACCAGGGCAGGGTCAGACTGGACATGAGGGAAAACGTCTTCACAGCAAGAGTGGTTGGAGACTGGGACAGGCTGCCCAGGGAGGTGGGGGAGTCACATCCCTGGGTGTGGAGATGGGTGAGGGGAGAACTTTGTAGAGCAGGGCTGATGGTTGCACTGGGTGATCCCGAGGGGCTTTTCCAGCCTGAACAGTCCGATGATTTTATGAGCTGGGGGATCAGTGAAGTTACAAGTGACAGGGCAAGAGGGACCGGCCTCCAGGGGAGGCTCGGGTGGGATGTCAGGAAGAATTTCTCCACAGAAAGCCTTGTCAGGCAGGGGAACAGGCTGCCCTGGGGCGCCTGACGAGCGGTACAGACGCAGGGTCTGGTTCAGGGCAGATAAATGGCCGGACGGGCTGAGTTCGGAGCCTTTTCCCAACCCGCCCCGTCCCGCCCCTCACGCCCTC
>NW_009952155.1:35508-35837 GCF_000747805.2 Chaetura pelagica | reverse complement strand
GGGTGGGGGGGGGGGGGGGGTGAAGGGGGGGGGGGGGGGAGTGTGCAGTGTTGCAGTTCACAGGAGCTCCCCTGGGTGGGGAGTGTTGGTTCTGGGGAGGGAGCTGAGTTGTACCGGGCTGCTGTGGAGCTGTGCAGGAGGTGCTGGGTGGTGTGAGGAGCCAGGGAGCTGTGCTGTGGGGAGACCCCTGAGGGTACCCTGAGGTTTCCAATTGGAGCTGGAGCTGAACACCCCCCCACCCACCCCAGACCCTTCCCCACAGCCTCTCGGGTGCTGCCCTCCTGGCCAACTTTGCACAACCTGTGGTGCAGAGGAGTGCCCAGGGCCTT
>NW_009952155.1:30896-34204 GCF_000747805.2 Chaetura pelagica | reverse complement strand
GGGGGGGTGGCGAGTTGCAAGGAGGGGGGGTGTGAGTGTGCAGTGTTGGGGTGCACGGGAGCTCCCCTGGGTGGGGAGTGTTGGTTCTGGGGAGGGAGCTGAGTTGTACCGGGCTGCTGTGGAGCTGTGCAGGAGGTGCTGGGTGGTGTGAGGAGCCAGGGAGCTGTGCTGTGGGGAGACCCCTGAGGGTACCCTGAGGTTTCCAATTGGAGCTGGAGCTGAACACCCCCCCACCCACCCCAGACCCTTCCCCACAGCCTCTCGGGTGCTGCCCTCCTGGCCAACTTTGCACAACCCGTGGTGCAGAGGTGTGCCCAGGGCCTTGCTGCTCCTGCAAGCAAAGTCCTTGTGCTGCTGCTGGAGAAGGAGCTCCCCCACCTTCCACACCACCCCCCCAGGGCAGCTTTTCCCTCCTGTAGGGTTGGAATTCCCAGCCCAGGAGGGAGAAAGCTGGTGGGACAGGGATGGTCTGTCCCTCTGCCCACCAGGATGGGTGAGCTTGATCTTCAGTGTGGCCCCAGCCCAGTGGGGAGCAGTGGCTTTAGTCAGGGTAGGGGGGTAGCAGATGTGATCAGGTTTGGATACTGATGAGCTGCTGGAGATTTAATGAGCTGCTGGACACTAACGAGCTCTTGAGACTGTCGAGGGAAGACTCTGCAGCATCACCAATGTGGTAGGAAGCATCATGGAGGGGATTTCCTCCCTCTGCCCTACCAGCACGCTGTTCTGGTGGCTTCAAAAAGAAAACAAGGTTGGGTGGCTTCAAAAAAAGAAAAGAAGTTTGGGAAAAGCCAAACAGCCTCAATAATCTCTTGCTGGTGCTGCCAGATCCTCTGTGTTCCCCTCAGGGAAGGCTGCAAGCAGATCACAGAATGGTTTGGGTTGGAAAGGACCTTCAAGATCATCTAGATCCAGCTCTCTGCATGGGCAGGGACACCTCCCACTAGAGCAGATGCTCTAATTTTTCCTCTTTCCACTGCAGGACTCCCTGAGAGAGTAGAGAGAGAGGAGAGGAAGTGCCCCTGCTTTGAGGCACTGGAGGTCTTGCCCTCCAAGGAAATATTATTGGCTTTTCCCCTCCCATGCTTTCCTGCTGGGTCTGTGCTTGCTGGAACTGGCTGGTAGGTTTGAGCACTGTGGGTTCCTTCCCCCCCAACCCTGAGGCATAGGGTTTATGCCCACCCTGTTGCCTCCACACTGGTTCCTTCCACAAACATCCCTGGTGTTTTCTGCCAAGTCATGCTGGAGCAGCCCTGTTGTCACTGTGAACTTGAGGGTGTTATTTAAGAGGGGGGGAGGGTGGGGAAAAATGAGAGGAAGAAAACGAAAGTCCTGCCCGGTTTCCTGGTAGCAGGAGGTGCTTAATGAGAAGGTAAAAGTGCTGGGCAGTGAATTCCTTGCTTGCTCCGTGGCCAGCAGCAGTGCCCGTGCTGGGAGAGTGCCAAGGTAGTGCCTTAAACTGGGAATAATCCCTCTGCAAAGTGCCATGGAGTGTTTGGAAGCAGACAAAATACTTGTGCTGTCTGCTGGCTGCAGGAAAACTCTGGTGGAGCAGAGCCAAGGTCAGCCCATGTGGCAGGGGCAGCAACAATCCTGAGGGGCTGGGTGCTGTTCCTTCTGGGGAGAGGTGAGAAGTGACCCCCCAAAGGGGCTTTTTATTTCTAATGAAGCTTGTCAGAGCATCTGCCTGTCACTTCACCCTGGCAAACCTGCTGCTCTCCCTCAGAAAAGCAGCAAAGCTCCTTCCTGGGTCTCGCTTTCTGGATGGGAATTTCTGGGATTGGTTGTGACTTGAGCAGGGCCCGTGGGGGAGGCTGGAGGCTGTGGATGCTGCAGGAAGAGGTGTTTCAAGCACCTGCCTCAGCAGTGCTGTAGAGGAACAGTTTTGGTTCCAGTAAGTGATTTTTTTCTCTGAAAGAGAAACTGAAAATGCCATTCGGGGAATTGTTTGCTTCAGCCACTTGCACAACTCCTGAGGTGAGGAGGTTGAGGCAGGCTGGGATGGGGGGAGAGTCAGGACAAGCAGTTAATGTGGTGCTCATAGATCTGTGACAGCAGACAACATCCCCAGGGGTGCTCTTGGTGCAACACGTGCTGGGATGAGCCGAGGGAGGGTGGAAACCTGGGATGCAGGTGGGAATGTGCCTCCTCCCACAGCCCCTGGCAGTGATTTCCCTGCTGTGACATTGAGCCTTGCTGGTTCCACCTCTGTTTTGCAGCAGTGTTGCTGTTTCTTTGGGGGCAAATGTGTTACAGGTTCTAGTTAGCAACCTAAAGCTGTAGCTGGAGGCTGGTGATGATTGACACTTGCTGTGGGACTTCTCCTTCTCATGTTAAAGATTCCCTTGCAGCTTCAGCTGTAAGTACAAGTTGGCCTTCTGCTGTGGTAGTAGGAAGACACTGGCTGGAACTGCAGGTTTAAAAGTGTGCCAGTGGTGTTTCTCATAGCACTGAGGCTTGTTTTGTTTTGTAGCTGCTGAAAACAGCTGTCCTGGCAAGCCTGGTTTGTCTGCAAATCAATTGGAGAGATCAGCATGTCAAGGACTCCTTGTAATGGCAGTAGCAGGGAGTCTCTGGAGGACTCCCCTGGAGCCTCCTCTTGCTTAAGCCCTTTCTGCAAGGCTGCTGGAGCTGTTTTATCCAGGCAGGTGAAGGAGCTGCCTTGAGGATGTGAAGAACAGCTCTTGTCAGCTGGGAACTAATTGTTGGTGTGAGACAATTTGCTGAGGAGCTGGAGGTGTGCCAGGCTTGAACCTCCCTTCCTTGCCCTGGGTGGCAGTTACACTAATTACAAGAAGTCCTTGCTTGAGCTCTAGTTCCATTGCAATCCTCCAGGAAAACCTGAACCAGGCTGGGGCAACAAGGTGTCTGTAAGTGGATTATTTTTTTTTTGCATGGTTCCTAAAGGAATGAGAGGTCCTACTGTAATGGGAACATCAGGGGTGAAGGCTGGGAGAAACATCTAGCCTACATCTGTGGTGCCTGGAGGGGAAGTGGAGAGGAAGGAGGACAAGTAGGATGAGGTTTGTTGGGAGAGATGGAGCAAGTGTTTTCTTGGTGCCAGCTAGGACAGTCAGCTATGGGTGGCCTGCCCTGTGAAAGGAGACTTTGGAGCTTCCCTGCTTGCAACTAAGGTCTTAAAAGGCCTGAGTGTGAGTGTGGCAGGGCAGGTGAGCTCCTGTGAGCTGTTTTTATCTAGGCTTTGGGGTTAGGGATGCTTGTCTCAGCTTGGCTTTGGTGGTGGGAGATTCTGCATCCACCTGCCTGGACACAGGTCCAGCAAGAGCAGTTACTCTTGTTCCAGCTGA
>NW_009952155.1:14315-30703 GCF_000747805.2 Chaetura pelagica | reverse complement strand
GGGGGCAAATTGGGTCTGAGCTTGTTTTTACAGTGGCAGCTCCAATCGGTGACCCTTGTCCAGAACATGCCAAAACTGGAGACCTGTTTTTGTTAATTAAAACACTTCTAGATAGAGAAGGACCTTGGGGGTTGCTGTGCTCCTGGCAGCAGGCAGGCTGGGTGCTCCCCTGCCCCAAAAAGCACCCAAAAGGTTCTGGTAAACAGCAAATAACCTGAGGAACCTCGAGCTGTGACACCTGGTATGGCTTCTTCTGCTCAAGCTAAAACCAGGGCTACCTGCTTGTGGTTCTCTGTGCACTCCTGCCTTATGCAATAAGGATTAATTTAAGTAGGTGGAGAAGTATTTCTTGGCTGGTTGAAGAGGGGTGAGGCTCCTGGGGAGCTTGCTGGCTGCAGATAATGTGGCAGGAGCTGGCAGGGGGGAAGGACTGCACAGCTCGCAGCGAATCATCGTCCTTCACACCACGATAAACTGATCCTGGCTGAAGTGAAGCTGAACCTGTTTTCAGTGCCCTGCCTCTTGCTGCAGCCACATGGGGAGAGCTCCTGGGTTGGGATGCTCTGGGCTGTTTGTCCAGTTTGTGTCCACAGACCTCAGGAGGTGGAGAAGCCTGTGGCCATGCTGGTGGGGTTGCAAACCTGGCTTAGGTGGGTACAGCACATGCTGCCTGCTGTGAGCTTCTGAACCCCCTGGAGTGGCTCAGATGATCCAGAGAAAAACATAAATTGCTGTTAATCCGTTCTGGTGTGAAAACTGGATCCTCAGGAAGGGTGCAGATACTTGGGGTAGTTCCTCAGTACAGCACCACTTGGTGGGCCCCACACAACTGAGGAGATGCTGCTGCTGCCTGCTTAAATCCTACCTGCTGTTCCCAAGGCATCCCATGGATAGCCTGGGGTAAGATCCAGATGTCCTAGGGTCAGGGCTGGAGGCTGAAGCAGAACTGCCTTCAAGTTCAAACTAGCAGAGAGTAAAAAAGAGCTCCCAGCTGGATGGGGCCAGCTCAGCAGTGGTGGGTCCTGCAGATTCATGTGGAGTTTCTCTGTGGCATCATGAAATCCAGCCCCTCCTGACAAGTAATGAAGTGATGTCAGCAAGCTGAATAGGATGCTTTGGATGCCAGAAGTTGGGCTGCCTTCAGAGATCGGTGGTAGAAAAGCCTGTTGAGGACTTCTAAACAAAGATCATGGAATGGGTTGTGTGGGAAGGGACCTGGAAGCTCATCCAGATCCCACCCCCTGCATGGGCAGGGACACCTCCCACCAGCCCAGGCTGCTCCAAGCCCCATCCAACCTGCCCTTCAACACCCCCAGGGATGGGGCAGCCACAGCTTCCCTGGGCAACCTGGGCCAGGCTCTCACCACCCTCACACCAAAGAATTCCCTCCTCATCTCCAACCTCCATCTCCCTCTTCCAGTTTTCATCCATCCCCCCTTGTCCTCTCCCTCCCTGCCCTTGTCCCAAGTCCCTCCTCAGCTTTCCTGGAGCCCCTTCAGATACTGAAGGCCACTGTGAGGTCTCCCCTGAGCCTTCTCTCCTCCAGGCTGAAGATGCAGGTGAAACCACCTGCCTGAGGCAGTGGGTGGCTGCAGGCCCCCGGGGCTGGGTGCTCCCCAAGGACAGACATGATCTTGTGCTGGGTCTTCCTTGGGTGGCTGTACAGGAGAGTGGGGTGGCCCTTCCCTGTCTCACCCTGTTTCTCAACTTACCCTTCTAGGAAACATGTTTCCCAATGGAGAGATTAACCCAGCACCCCAAGGGCCACGAGCAGCCCAGCAACTACAGGAGGGACAAGCTGGGGCAGAGCTGGGAGTGTTGCAAGCACGAGGCAATTAAAGACCTAAGTGTGTTTCTTCACCAAGCCTTTTGAGCAGCTCCATTAGCTGCATGCCCTGCTCTTTCCATGCAGAAACAGGAGCAGAGGTTACACTTCCCTCAGCTGAGCACCCTCAGATCCTTTTGCTGTTTCTTTGGGAACCTGGCTGTAACCTCCCAGGCCTGGCAGATGAAGCCTGGAGAATTAGTGCCCTGGTGTGGGTGCAACCAGGGGCTCTATTGACCTCTCTAATGAATCTTGGAGGTGTTGTAGCTCTTTGACTCGTGCTTGTGGGATGAAAGACAAGTAACTGAGGCCTCTCCTTTGTTGCAGACAAGGATGCAGAGCTTGCAGCCGGACCCCAAGGCCCAGTACAGGAGTGTGTACGAAGCTCTGAAGAAGATTGTCCTCACAGAGGGTTTCTGGAGGCCTTTACGTGGGATTAATGTCACCATGCTGGGGGCTGGCCCTGCCCATGCCATGTACTTTGCCTGCTATGAGAAAATGAAAAAGTCTCTAAGTGATACTCTCCAGCAGGGAGGAAACAGCCACTTGGCCAATGGTATTTTGGGGTGTGGGGGTTTTTTTGTTGTGGTTTTTTTTTCCCACAAAAATGAAAAGCTTGCAGGTCACAGCTTGTCCCTTCCTTGCTTCACACTGAGCCTGGCATGTCCTGCTTCTGGAAGAGCTGCCTGCATCCAGCCTGCTCCTGTAAATATCCACATGGGAGGGGGAGGCAAGGTGAAGATGTAGGTTTGCAGATCTTAACCTGCTTTGGGAGTGCTGGAGAAGCAAGGGGAGGTCAGGCAGGTGTGGCACTTACCCTTGCATTGAGGGCTTCATGCTGGTCACCTTGCTCCTCTGAAACCTCTGCCCTGTCTACTTGGTGGCCTCTCTCTTCCAGAGGGTTGGGCTGGTTGGCAACAGGACAAATAAACCCTTCTTGGGTTGGCACCCTGGTGGCACAGTTGGAGCAGCTTCCAAAGCCTGAGTCTGATCTACATTTCTGCTTTGCTCTTGAGTTTCTGGCAGAAGGGATCAATGCAGTGGACAAGGGGGTGTTGAGATTCAGGCTGCTTGGGGCTTTATGGCTCTGGTTTGGTTGAAGGCATCACCTCAACCTTTTGAGGGCTGAAGTACAGGGTGTTCCACATGTCTCCCTTGGAGAAGGAGACAGTGTGTCCTCTGTGTGCTCACAGGCTTTGGCAAAGAATTTGCTCCTCTACCAGGAAGGCTTTTAGGTCCAGGGGGTGTGTAGAAGACATTTGTGCCTGGTCCTGGACATCAGAAAGGTCTTCTATACCCTCAGCTGAGTTGGTTGAGTCAAGTGACTGTCACAGCAGGGATCTGGCAGTCACTTGACTCAACCAGTTCAGCTGAGGGTATGGAAGACCTTTCTGCCTTGCTGCTTTTTGGCTAGTTTTGTGCTTTCTGGGGTGGCCTTTCAAGTAGCTACAGGCTCTGAGTGCCCGTGGGAAACCGAAGCGCCGCCTTTGTGAGACATGACCCAAAAGTCATTTGGGCAGGAGGGAGTTGGAGGTGGAAACCTACATCAAAGGAGAAGGTGTGGCTCAAGAGGCCCATCCTTGAGCCAACTGCAGAATGGTTAATGGCTGGCTGGTTGGGCAGTCTGTGCAATTAGTGTTTAAAACTAGACTGAGTAAAGGGATGCAAATGTTTAATTAGGGATGCGCTGAACTAGTTCTAACTGTGGTGCAGGCTGAGGGAAGCCACTGGTTCTGCACAGACAGAACCTTGTGAGGTGGTGTAGGGAGGTGAGGGCTGTGCTCCTGGGAAGCAGATCTTTGTTTCTCCCAAGGATGGGTTTTTCCCTCCCCTGGCCATGAGCCATGTTGTTGGGTGCTTCCCTGGACTTGCTGTGGAACTGGACCAGGGTCCCCAGGCAGGAGTATGTGGGTGCTGGGTGGGCTGCTGAAGCATTGGGTGCTGCCTCTTCCATGGCAGTGCCCCAAAAAACCTCTCTGTCCTCCTGATTTCTTCTATTTTAAAGAATGCTTTTGTGTCTTGCAGGTATAGCTGGGAGTGTGGCCACACTGCTTCATGATGCCGTGATGAATCCTGCCGAAGGTAACGCCCGGGGCTGTTGGGAGGTGCTGCACCCTCTGCTTCCACCCTTTGCTTTAGTGACTCTGCCCAGCATTTATTACCCTCAGACAGGCCAGTGTGAAGGGAGAAACTCTACCTGGTTCTTCTCCTGTGCTTGCCAAAGGCTTGCAGAGCATGTGCCTGGTTGTGACTTCCCAGGAAAGCTGGTATCACCTTTCCTAACATGATGCCATTCCTTTTTTTTCTGAGGAGGTGGTTTTTCTGAAGCTTTGGGCTCCTCAAAGAAAACAGGGCTCAGTTGTGGTGTTAGACAAGTGCAGCAGCCCTGGTGTGGCCTTCCTGGGTAGGTCAAGTTTGGCATGGAATAAAACCTAAGAGTGAAGTGCAGCTAAAATGAAGATGATCAGCTGGAGAACCAGCTGCGCTGGCTTAATGTCCTATGCTTCTGACTTGGCCTGAAGGCAAGTTTTTCTGAAGGGGGAAAAAGTGTCTCAGAGCCTTTTAATCATGTCCTGATGAAATGAGTTCAATTAATTGACCTTTTGCTTAAGTCAATGGAAATCGTTCTGTTTCAGTAGGTGGGGCTGTTGCACTTCCCAGTGCAACATATAACTGATGGAGAGTTATTTAATGACCTTTCTGCCCTGGTGTGTAAGTGTCTGCACCCAACATCTGAGGGTTCTTGTCTTTCTAACTGCAACAGGCTCCAAGGAGACCTTAGAGCACCTTCCAGTGCCTGAGGGGACTCCAGGAAAGCTGGGGAGGGACTTGGGACAAGGGCAGGGAGGGATGGGAGGAGGGGGATGGATGAAAACTGGAAGAGGGAGCTGGAGGTTGGAGCTGAGGAGGGAATTCTTTGGTGTGAGGGTGGTGAGAGCCTGGCCCAGGTTGCCCAGGGAAGCTGTGGCTGCCCCATCCCTGGGGGTGTTGAAGGGCAGGTTGGATGGGGCTTGGAGCAGCCTGGGCTGGTGGGAGGTGTCCCTGCCCATGCAGGGGGGTGGGACTGGATGAGCTTTAAGGTCCTTTCCAACCCATTCTATGATTCTGTGATAATAGTTCCCTAACTAAGCTTGGAGAAAAGAGTGTGCCCATGCAGAGCTGGTGAACCAGGGCTGCTCTGCTTCCATCTCTGGTGCTGTAGAGTTTTTTGGGAGCAGCAGAGGACTTGGACAACCTGCTGGTGAAAGCCTGCCCATAAGGAGCTCACCTCTGCAGTAGGGCCTGGTTTTGTGTCACAGCAGTTTGGGTAGGGTCTGGATGGTTGGGACTTGGAGCATGGTTTGCTCTGGGTGTTGTGATGCCCAAGACCCCTCTGTCTTGGCTTACTAAGTGGTTCTCTCCCCATGTCTGTCCTGCCTGGCCCAGTGGTGAAGCAGCGGATGCAGATGTTCAACTCGCCCTACAAGTCGGTCCTGGCCTGCATCAGGACAGTGCAGAGGACAGAGGGGTTTGGTGCCTTCTACCGCAGCTACACCACCCAGCTCACCATGAACATCCCCTTCCAGGCCATCCACTTCATCACCTACGAGTTCATGCAGGAGCAGATCAACCCACACCGGGACTACAACCCCCGTTCCCACGTCGTGTCCGGCGCCGTCGCGGGGGCCGTGGCCGCTGCTGCCACCACCCCCCTGGACGTCTGCAAGACCCTCCTCAACACCCAGGAGAACATGGCCTTGAGCTCAGTGAACATCAGTGGGCACCTCTCGGGCATGGTGAATGCCTTCAAGACTGTCTATCAGCTTGGGGGGGTGTCAGGCTATTTCAGGGGGGTGCAAGCACGTGTCATCTACCAGATGCCCTCAACAGCCATCGCCTGGTCGGTCTATGAGTTCTTCAAGTACTTCCTCACCAAGCACAAGCTGGAAAAAAGAACATCTTTGTGAAGGACTTGGAGAGGGTGACCACAAGCCTCCTGTGTCCCCCTCTGGCCACGTGGCAGCTCCAGGAACACCCCAAGTTTCTGGTGGACTCACAGCTGACGTCCCTCCCTAGGGAAGGAGGGATTCAAGTGCTCCTCACTCACCCCCTGCCCCCTTCCCTTGCTTAAACAGTGACATAGTTTATAAAAAGACTCATAATAATATATTTAATAACTTTATTTTGGAGAAGTGAAATTGCTAAACTGATATTTTTCTCTGGATAAGGTGGAAGATGTAGTTTACTCCTCCCCAAGGCTTAGGTTAAACAGCCTAAGCTGGGGTTGGTTTTTTTTTTTACAGCAAAGAAACAAAAGATCCAGTCACAGAAGTTACTTTTTTAATATAAATATAAAATAGATGGATAATGTTTATCCTTTATTTTTCTATATAGGCATTTGGTTTGTTTTTTAAGTACTATGACAGCTAGATGCTGAGCTGTTGAAAAAGGGCTAAATTTTTCCATCCTGTGTAAGGAAGACACAAAAAGCATTTATTTTTATAGCCAGGTTGGCTTGAATTATTAGCATTTAGCCCCCAAATTTTGGCCTGGGTTCTCCTGGGGGTGTCCAGGTACTCAGGAGCCCCTTGAGGTGGAGGACAAGGAATGGGGACACCACTTTGGGAGACTGTAGGACACCAAGGAGGGCACCCAGGTTGCTTTTTTGGGGGGAGAAATGATCCATTTTTTTGTTTTACAAGGAGATTTTTAAAACAAAAATGTAGATTTTTAAAGACTAGTATTTTGGGGTTTGCAAACACTTTGGTTTTTTTTTTTAAAGGTACATTTTTATGGTGTGTGATAGCTGAACAGCCCTCATCCTCCCTTAATTTATTCCTGTTTTCTTTTTCACTGAAGCTCTGCTCCTTGCAGGAGTGACCATGCCCATCAGGTGGGGTGGCAGCTCCTGTGTCCCCAGGGTGGGACCTGGAGCTTCTGTTTACAGCTCATCTATGGAGTCACCAAGGTCCCATCCAGGCAGCACCAACCCAGCAGTGAAGACCCTGGGGAACTTCTCTGCAGCACCAAAGCCACATGTTGGACAATAATCTGCTCATCCCTGGTGGGGAGGAGAACAAACCAAACCCCAACCTGGAGAAGCTCCTGGTGCCATGGGTTTGGTTTAGCTGCTGAGCTTTCTGGTGGCCTGGAGGGGGCTGGCAGAGCAAGGCTTCCTCTTGGGAATGGCTCTTCCAAAGCAAAATGCATCCTTTAGCCAGGTACTTGGGTGATCAGTAGCTAATGAGGGGCCTGGATCTGTTCATAGAAGTTCCAGGACACCAGTTGGTTCATCTCCATCCTCCCTGGAGCTTGTCCAGCTTGTGGAGATGGGCTTGTTGGCACTGGAGGGGGTGACTGCCATGGCTGGCAATGTCCCTGTGGTGCCACCAAGCAGAGCTCTAATCCTTTTCCTCCCTTCCTTGGAGAAGGGAAATCCAAGAGCACCTCTGGGGGTGCCGCATGTGCCTTCTTGAACCTTAACCTTGCACCACTGGAGGTGGTGGAATTGTGCTTCTTGATGCCTTTTTGTTATCACTTCAACTGAATGAATCACTGTGTCAAATGTGTCTCCAAGTGTCAAAAGTTGTGAGCTTGAGGCCTCTCTCTGGGTGGTGCAGCTGGAGGAAAAAAAAAAGCCCTTGAACTCCCCCTGCACATGGAGACCCTCAGGGCTGGAGGTCTTGGAGCCATGGGTGGCTTTGGCTTGACTGGAGAAACTGGAGAGTCACCTCCAGGAACCAGAACTGCACAAAATCTTCCCATCAGAGGTGGGCACAAACAGATGAAAATATTGGGTCACTTTAATATTAAAAGAAGAGGGGAAACTGTAGCAGGTGGTGGGAGGTGACAGCTGCCAGTGTGACCTGGCCAGCTTGGGAAGTGGTCCCCAGTGTGTCACCCTCTTCCTCTGCTCCCTTAGCTTTAATATTCCTGCCTTCTGGATTTCCCCCAGCTGTCTGATCAAACCAGAACTCCCATTCTGCAACTGGGAACGTGCCCAGTTGGTGGAATGATTGCAGGGATCTCCTGTGTTTTACAGGTTCCCTGCTGGGGATGGTGCTGGGTCCCCAGGTGGAAGCCCCTTCACCAAAGCTCCTTGTCTCTTCTGGCTTTGCAGTTGGAAGCTGGAACTTAACCTGGGATGTGAAACATTTCCTGCTGCTTTGTCTGCACCAAACGCACATAGAATTTAAGGGGGAGGATGAGTAAACTTTTGCAATTCCTATTTTTAAATATATATGATATATATTTTTTTTTTGGCCTGCCTTGGAATTTCATGTTTCCTCCCGTGTATCTTTAACACTGCAGGAGTTGGTTTGTGAAATGCTGCTACAGTTGTATCACTGGAGCTTAAGGAAATAAAGTATTCTGATTGATTTGGGGGTTTTTGGGGTCCTTTTTAAGCTCATGTTTGTGGTTTTCCTTAGCTGTGTAGCTGGGCACCCAGGCTGGATCTTTGGAGAGATGGTGCCTTCTAGTGTTGCCTCAACACTTGGCAGGTTGTGAGGCAGGGAAAGCCCTTCCTGCTCACAAAAACCAGCCTCCTGGGAGGGGTTTTGCAGCCTGGCAGGAGCTGATGTCTGTGTCCTGGCCTCACACTCCTCTAGGAGCCGCTGGAGGGTTTGGAAACACAAACCTCTTGCCCAGGATTTGCCTCTGGAGATAACAAAGCAAAGCCACAGCTTGGGGCTTGCAAATTAGCAAAGCAAATTCCCCAGGCTGGGATTTCTTCCCCCAGGCCCAGGGGGAGCTGCTTGTGCTGAGGTTTCCAGCCAATTTGCTGCACCATTTGAAGACCCCAGAAGAAGTTCAGGAGCCACAGGCTTTGCCAACCCTTGGATGTGCAGAAGCAGAAGGAATTCCTCCCCTCTCCCTGGGGTCGTTTTGGTTTTTGGGGGGGCTAAATTTTGCTCCCAAGTCCACCCTCCCTTACTTATGTTCCCAACCCTGGCAGGAGGAGCTGGGATTTTTTCATCTCCTTTCCATGAAGAAACCCAGGTGGTCCTAGCACAAACCCCAGGGTATTTAAACCCAACCTTTCAGCTCTCCAAGCTTAAAACCACCCTGCAATTCCTGGGTGTAAATCTCCAGCCTTAAAAAATCTTGGAGAGCTGCAAGATTATTTTGGGGAGCAGCCCAAATTCGGAAGGAGGAGACAGTTTTGTGTAGGGATTTTTTTGGAGGAGATGCTGATCCCAGGGAGACAGGAGGACCTGGTTTCAGCCTCTTCCCAGAGCAGCAATGAGAAGATGCACCTAAAAATCCTGAAAATGGACTTTTTTGGGGGGGATACAGGCAGGGAGCAGCTCTGCCCCAGCCTTCCAGTGGGAATAATAATGATCAATAATAAATTACTAATAAAGGGTTTAGCAGCTCCCTGGGGAGGGATGGGGGGTCTGGGCTGGGAGCAGCATCTTCCACCCCAAAGGAAAAAGGACTTCCCCTTGCCCAGCTCTTCCATCCTTTCTCTTTTTTCCTTGTCTCTTATTTATCTTTCATGTAACAAACCCAGGAGGTTCCAGGCCCTGGGGTGGAGAAGAGGCTGTTGATGGGCCTGAGAGACAAGATCAAAAGATAAAAGTGCTATTTATGCTCAGCAAGATGGTTTTGACAGGTTTCTATTTCTGTTTGCTTCCTAGAGCAAATAATTTAATCCCCTCCTTCCCCCTGGGGTGTGTAGAGGTGAGAGGTGGAACATCCCTCTGAAACACTCAATACTGGGTTTGTTTTTTTAATGAAGGCTGGTGAGGACCCCAAGTTTCTCTTTATTGTGGTCACCTCCCAGCTCCTCCTCACCCTCTTAATTCTTTGGCCATCTTTGGAGGAGCAGCTGATGTGGTGAGTTACGTGCAGCCCTCATCTCCTGGGCCATCAGGTCCTTTGTCCCCATGGGTCAAAGGAAGCAGAAGATGGGAAATCAAAGGCTCAACAAGTGCAAAGTTCTGCACCTGGGTCAGGGCAACCCCAAGCACAAGTCCAGGCTGGGTTGAGAATGGATTGAAAACAACCCTGAGGAGAAGGATTTGGGGCTGATGGGTGATGAGAAGCTCAGCATGAGCCAGCAGTGTGTTCTGGAGCCCAGAAACCAACCCTGTCCTGGGCTGTGTCACCAGCAGCTTGGCCAGCAAGGCCAGGGAGGGGGATTGTCCCCTTTACTCTGCTCTCATGAGACCCATCTGTAGTAACTGTGTCCAGTTCTGGACATAAGAACATCAGAAGGACGTGGAGCTCCTGGAGAGAGTCCAGAGGAGTCATGGAGATGCTGGGAGGGCTGGAGCAGCTCTGCTCTGGAGCCAGGCTGGGAGAGTTGGGGTGTTGAGCCTGGAGAAGAGAAGGCTCCAGGGAGACCTTAGAGCAGCTTCCAGTGCCTGAAGGGGCTCCAGGAAAGCTGGGGAGGGACTTGGCACAAGGGCAGGGAGGGATGGGATGAGGGGGATGGATGAAAAGTGGGAGAGGGAGATGGAGGTTGGAGCTGAGGAGGGAATTCTTTGGTGTGAGGGTGGTGAGAGCCTGGCCCAGGTTGCCCAGGGAAGCTGTGGCTGCCCCATCCCTGGGGGTGCTGAAGGGCAGGTTGGATGGGGCTTGGAGCAGCCTGGGCTGCTGGGAGGCGTCCCTGCCCCTGCAGGGGGTTGGATCTAGATGAGCTTTCAGCTCCCTTCCAAACAAGCCCATGGCTCTATGAAATGCCCCCAATACTTGCCTGTTACAGGAGGGACTGTTGGTGGTTCCAGGGGACACAAATTCCACAAGTGAACTGGTAACACCTATTCCTGCCCATCCATCTCCTCTGTTAAACCCAGGGCGACTGAGGCATTTTTACCTCTGAACTACTCAAGGCTCTGAATTAAATGTACAGAAACAAAGGCAAAACACCCAAAAACCCACTACAAACCCATGGAGAGAGACCATGTGCCCTTGCAAGATGCTCTGGGAGAAGCTTCCTAACCTGCCCAAGGGGGAGATGTGGCTGCAGCCCTTTGGCCCTGACAACCCAAGGACTTCAGGCTGCTCTTCCTGGTGAGTGAGAGCTATTTTTCTTAGGTTATCTCCAGTTTTGCTTGGCCTGAATGTTGTCTGACTTCATCACCTGCTGCTTTTGTGCCACGTCCTCCTGGTGCTGTGAGTAAGAATGGAAAATCAGGCTGAATATGGAGGGAAGGGGATGGTTTTCCTTGGATGGAGAGGCAGGTTGGGATGCCCAGAAAGGCTGAAGGACCCCTGCAAAAGACCAGGTTGATGGATCTCTCTTCTCCCTCCTGTCTGCTTTAAACCTCTGGCACCTGCTTGGCTTTTTGGTGGCTGTGAAGTGGGAAATGGGGAATTCTTGGAGCTGAGCTGGAGGGGACACATCCGTGGGGAGGAGCAGTGGGAAATGCTGGAGCCAGCAAAGCCCAAGGACGTTGTCCTGGCTGCTCCATCTCCTCCAGACTTTCAGGGAGGCTCCTCAGGAGGAGGAATGAGCTGCTGGAGGTGCCACCCATGGGCAAGTGGCACTGAGATGTCCCCATCCCTCTGGGATGGGTGGTGTTATGTCCTGGGAAAACATCCCCATTTCTAATGGACACTGATGGCTCCTTTGGAACCTGAGCAGATTATTGTGTGAAGAACTTCTGAAGGGTTGTGGGGTTTTTGGGTTTTTCTTTTTTTACCTTCTTCTTCATCTTCTGATTGACCTGGGGGATCATTGCAGCTCCTCAAACCTGCAGTGAGGACCTGCAGGGTGGTTGGGTCTTCACTTGGTCACTTCTTGAGCAGCCAAGAAATTCCCTGGGGGGGGGGGAATCATAATAAAAAAACAACCCTGGCAAACTTCCCACCTGCTCTTCTCCCTTGGGATCTGCACCAGGGAGACAGAAGGAAGGGGTGGGAATTCACCAGCAACACCCACAGGGTGGAAGGAGCACCCGTGGGATGTCGGGGGGGCAAATGGGACAGTGATGGGCACATCCCTGGGGGTGCCACCCATGTTGGGGTGCCCCAGGGGACCCAGGTTTTCTGCTCCCCTGCTCTGCCAAAGCCCCGACGTTGGGTTCTTTCTTGAAGTCATTTGATTAATCCAGGATCTGGGCTGTGTTTGTTCACCGTATGTGATGCTGATCTTTTGTTGCTCTTCAAATATTGTCCCTGCTAGGAAGGGGAATGAACATAAAGGCAAATATCTCACCTTTTCCCTCTTGAAATTTCATTAAGCTGCCTGTTTACCTTGGGTGACAAGATGCAGCCCATGGAGAGAAAGGTTTTCCGGCCACACCTCACCCCACTATCTTATTCTGCCACAATTGTCCACAGAGGGGATAAAAAAAAACCAACCCCAACACGTTTGTATTTATTTCTCCACAAGATTTAATTCCTTTTGGAAGACAGGAGATCCCTTTGTACGACAGGTGAGTAAGTGGGGTTTTGCCACCAGGCTCTGCAGGTGGAAATCTCCTGGTTGGAGCAGCTCAGCAGGGCCAAGGCCTGGCTTTGGGGGGAGGGGAAGGTGATTCCAGCCCTAAATATTCCCAATTTTGGGCTGTGAGCTCCTTGTTCCTGGAGTGGAGCAGCTTCTCTACCCCCCTAAGCACCCCATTTCCCCAGGCAGCAGCCCCCTCTTTGCTTCCCTTGCCACCACAGACTCCCCCCAGTATTAATCATGTTTTTTTGGGGGGAAGAACCAGGCTCTGCTTCTGTTTTCTTCTTCATCTGCCTCAATTTTGCCCAGAAAAAAGCCCTGAAGGAAACTGATCCCTCCCAAAGCTGCTTTGGGGTGCAGATCCACAACAACCAGCACAGCCCAGTCACCACCACTGGTCAGTCAGATCCTCCAGGTCCCTTCAGCACCTTCATTTCCAATCCCCCTCTTCTTTTATTTGCTTTAAAGCTTTGCCCCTCATGAGGTTTTGAGCAAGTGGTACCAGGAGTGTGTGGCCACCAGTGCCCCAGGGGCTGCTTTGAAGAGGAGATGAACAGTCTCCTGGTGAAAGAGAGGGTGGTAGATAAATACTGCAGTAATTCCTCCTTTCACCAGTGCAAACAGAGGATGAGGAGGAGGATTGATGTGCCCTGAACACCCAGCAAACACCTGCTGGACAAGGAGGGGTGACATGTTGGTCATTTGCTAAATCGTGTCCAGGGGTTGTTGGGGTTGGGAATGGGGAAAGTTGGGGGAAGGGTGTGGGGAGCAAGGAGAGCAAAAGCTGGGGGGAAACTGAGCAGGTCTTGGTGTCAGAAATCAAAGGAGGTCGTTGGGCCTTCTTCTGAAGCCTGGGAGCTCCAGACCTTGGTTTAGATGGTGTCCTGTCCTATAAAGACAAGGTTGGGAGAGTTGGGGTGTTCAGCCTGGAGAAGAGAAGGCTCCAGGGAGACCTTAGAGCAGCTTCCAGTGCCTGAAGGGGCTCCAGGAAAGCTGGGGAGGGACTTGGGACAAGGGCAGGGAGGGATGGGATGAGGGGGATGGATGAAAAGTGGGAGAGGGAGATGATCTTTTGTTGCTCTTCAAATATTGTCCCTGCTAGGAAGGGGAATGAACATAAAGGCAAATATCTCACCTTTTCCCTCTTGAAATTTCATTAAGCTGCCTGTTTACCTTGGGTGACAAGATGCAGCCCATGGAGAGAAAGGTTTTCCGGCCACACCTCACCCCACTATCTTATTCTGCCACAATTGTCCACAGAGGGGATAAAAAAAAACCAACCCCAACACGTTTGTATTTATTTCTCCACAAGATTTAATTCCTTTTGGAAGACAGGAGATCCCTTTGTACGACAGGTGAGTAAGTGGGGTTTTGCCACCAGGCTCTGCAGGTGGAAATCTCCTGGTTGGAGCAGCTCAGCAGGGCCAAGGCCTGGCTTTGGGGGGAGGGGAAGGTGATTCCAGCCCTAAATATTCCCAATTTTGGGCTGTGAGCTCCTTGTTCCTGGAGTGGAGCAGCTTCTCTACCCCCCTAAGCACCCCATTTCCCCAGGCAGCAGCCCCCTCTTTGCTTCCCTTGCCACCACAGACTCCCCCCAGTATTAATCATGTTTTTTTGGGGGGAAGAACCAGGCTCTGCTTCTGTTTTCTTCTTCATCTGCCTCAATTTTGCCCAGAAAAAAGCCCTGAAGGAAACTGATCCCTCCCAAAGCTGCTTTGGGGTGCAGATCCACAACAACCAGCACAGCCCAGTCACCACCACTGGTCAGTCAGATCCTCCAGGTCCCTTCAGCACCTTCATTTCCAATCCCCCTCTTCTTTTATTTGCTTTAAAGCTTTGCCCCTCATGAGGTTTTGAGCAAGTGGTACCAGGAGTGTGTGGCCACCAGTGCCCCAGGGGCTGCTTTGAAGAGGAGATGAACAGTCTCCTGGTGAAAGAGAGGGTGGTAGATAAATACTGCAGTAATTCCTCCTTTCACCAGTGCAAACAGAGGATGAGGAGGAGGGTTGATGTGCCCTCAACACCCAGCAAACACCTGCTGGACAAGGAGGGGTGACATGTTGGTCATTTGCTAAATCGTGTCCAGGGGTTGTTGGGGTTGGGAATGGGGAAAGTTGGGGGAAGGGTGTGGGGAGCAAGGAGAGCAAAAGCTGGGGGGAAACTGAGCAGGTCTTGGTGTCAGAAATCAAAGGAGGTCGGTGGGCCTCAAAGGAGGTCGTTGGGCCTTCTTCTGAAGCCTGGGAGCTCCAGACCTTGGTTTAGATGGTGTCCTGTCCTATAAAGACAAGGTTGGGAGAGTTGGGGTGTTCAGCCTGGAGAAGAGAAGGCTCCAGGGAGACCTTAGAGCAGCTTCCAGTGCCTGAAGGGGCTCCAGGAAAGCTGGGGAGGGGCTTGGGACAAGGGCAGGGAGGGATGGGATGAGGGGGATGGATGAAAAGTGGGAGAGGGAGATGGAGGTTGGAGATGAGGAGGGAATTCTTGGGTGTGAGGGTGGTGAGAGCATCCCTGGGGGTTTTGAAGGGCAGGTTGGATGGGGCTTGGAGCAGCCTGGGCTGGTGGGAGGTGTCCCTGCCCATGAGGGGTTAGATCTAGATGAGCTTTCAGGTCCCTTCCCACCCAACCCATCCCATGATTCTATGCCCATGGCCACTGGCCTGGGAGCTGCATCCCCCACCTCAGCCATGCTGGTTCCCAGCAGCAACCAACCCCAAAAAGATCCTGGCAGAGCCCCCAGTCTAGAAAAAAGGAACAATATTCTCCAGCTGGTGCAGAGGGAGCCCATGTCCTGCTTGCTCCCATCTGAGGGTGGGAAACATCTGCCCAGATCCCAGGGGAACATCTGGAGATGCCAGCAGCCTCTGGGGCTGCTCTCTCCCCTGCCACTCCAGGCTGGGGATGGAGCTTTTCCCTGGCTCCAGCCCAGCTGTTGGGATGGTGTTTGTGAAGCCCAGGGCCCCCCTCCTGTGAGGAGGTGCCTGTGGCTGCTGCTCCAGGGTTGCTCCATCCTGTGCAAACCCCGCAAACCTCCCGTCGCTTCCATCCCCCGTGAGAAAGTGGCTCCCAATGAATCATTCCTGCAGCCAGAGCTCAGCTGGGACATTCTCCCAGTGAACCCAACCAGTTGTTCTCAGGGGAGTGGTGAGGAGCCCTGGGTGCTCCCACCCAAGCTCTGTTTGCAGAGGGACTTGTGCTAATCCCTCTGCTTTCCGGCGCGGGCAGGACCCCGGTGTTCCCTGCTCTGGCTGAGGGTGGAAAAATACCATGGGAGGTTCTTCTGGAGAGCTGGAACCCCTGCTGGTCACCTCCCCTGGGTGACACGGGCTCCCTTGCTCCTCCTTGGCACCCAACCAGCCTGGGGAGATGCAAACTCTTAGACCCAGAGGGTGGGAAAAGCCACCTGCCTTGGAAACTCAAGTCTGAAGAGCTGGGAATGGAGATGTTGGGTGAGATGATGGATCAGGGGGCTCTTCCAACCTGGAATCCCTGCTTCTGTGGGTTATCTCCCTGGCAGGGATGTGCATGGACAAGGGGAGACTCTCAGGCCTCTCCCTGAGGTGGCACCACCTCCAGGCTGGATAAAACTCACCTTTTTCTACAAATTCAGGTGCCCTAGAAGGCTCTGGTTGAAAAGCAGAGCTGGGGAGATGCTGCTTGTCCAGGCTCTCTTAGAAACTCAAGCCCTAGGGCTGGAAAAAGCCCAAAAGAGCAAAGCTCTGCAGAGATCCCTCCTGCTCCAGCCCTGGGGGTGGGAATGTCCCTCTGGAGCCTCCCTGATGGCCTTGCTGTCCCTGCCAGCTCCCCCAGGCAGGGCTCTGGGGGCAGAGCTGCTTCATTTTGCTTCCAAGCCCGGAATGTTTCAGCCCCAAACCCACCCAGAGATGCTTTGCTCCCTTTTCCTGCACAAACACTTGTCTGCTCTCCTGCCTTTCCCTCCTCCCACAGACCCCGCAGGCAGGAGGTTTTGGTGGCACTTCCAGGGCTGCTTGCTCTGGGTTTCTCTCTCTCTGTCTTTAGCTCTTCCTAATAGATGGTGCCCAGACCCTTCCAGAAGAAAGAGGAGGAACGTGCCTTGCATTCCTGGGGGAGCAGCAAAGGGGTTTCCCATGGGAATGCCAACCTGTGTTTTGCTGCAGCTCCAAAGTACTTTTTCGGGGGGGGGGGGGGGGGGGTGTGTTTTTCCTCACC
>NW_009952155.1:12084-14218 GCF_000747805.2 Chaetura pelagica | reverse complement strand
GGCTCCCAGGCTGAGCACAAGGTGGTCCAGCAGCTGGAGGTGGAGAGGGGACCCAGCCCTGCCCTGGGGCTCTAACTGGGGGATGAAATGTTCCTGGGGGTGACAAGAGCATCTAGAATGAGAAGAATAAACTTTGAAACCCCTGGAGGGTTTTGAAGAGCTCAAAATCCTCTGCTTTCCAGCTTCCATTTCCCCCTTGGGAAAACACCCAGGCATCCCAACCCTCTCCTAGATCCCATTCCTGAGACCTTCCCTGCACAAGCATCTTTCCAGTCACTGGGAGGAAAACCCCAGTGGGCCCCAGCTGGGCACTGGGGGGGGGTGTCCTTCCATTTCCCACCTCCTTTTGAGCTCCATGTAACCAACTTGTTCCCACTGCTTTGCAAACCTCCTGCAGGTCAAGCTGCAGCTTTTTCTTGGCTCCAGCCCCACGAGTTCCTGCCAAGTATGTGGTTTATTGCATGCAAATGTTAGTCAACAGTTACATTCTCCAAAGGCAGCCTTTTTTCTTCCTTTCTTTGGGTTTTTTGTTTGGTTTCCCCCCCCCAACTTTAAAGAAATGCTTTGGCCCCAACAAGTGTAAATGTTGTGTCAGCATCAGCCACCAGTTAATCTTGATGGATCCGTTCCTGGCGGAGCGTGACACTCATTGACAGACACTAATGATGCTTCTTTTGCTTCTCCTTGGGGACAAACAGGAGTTCTGCTTCCTTGGGGTTGGATTTCCCCCCTTCCTGTGCTCACCAAGGGGGGTGTTTGTCACCAGCAGAGCCTGCCCTGTCCTTCCCTTGGTGGTGATTTCAGCAGGTGGTTTCGTTATCGACCCTGCAGCCCTTTTCATTCCTTCTGTCCTTGTGCTTGAGGGGGGAAAAGAATAAGATGAACCCAACAGGGGCTTCTTTCCAGAAAGAGACCACTTGGGGGGTGCAGAGGGAGGGCTGAGGTTCTCCAGAGAAGGGGCTGGAGCTGCTGCCTGCATCCCTGCCTGCATCCCTGCCTGCATCCCTGCCTGCATCCTGCCCCAGCCCCTGCCTTGCCTGATGCCACCTTCCCAAACTCAGCTCTTTTTTTGCTGCCTGTGCTCAAACTGCAGCTTTTTGAGGCTGGTTTGGGTGTTGTGAGCAGGTTTGGGGCAGGGGGAGGAGAGGTGACCTCCAGCTGTGGCCCCAGTGAAGCTGCTTGTCACCCCTGGTGACAAATGTCCCCCCTGGAGCTGCTGGTCCCAAACAGGGCACTGGAATCTTTTTTTTCAAGCATTTTTAAAAGCATTTGGATTAGTTTGCCCAGGGCAGCAGGGGTGGAGTCACCACCTCTGGAGGCATTGAAATGGCACGTGGACCTGGTACCTGGGGACATGGTTTGGTGGGGAGGTTGTGGTGGGGGGTATGAGGCTGGGGGGATGGGCTGGGGAGGGTCTTCCAGGCAGAGACATCCTGTGGTTCTGTGGGTTTGTGGGGGATTCTGGGATTGATTCTGGGATAGAGTCTGGGATTGATTCTGGGATTGATTCTGGGAGAGATTCTGGGATTGAGTCTGGGATAGAGTCTGGGATTGATTCTGGGATTGATTCTGGGATAGAGTCTGGAATTGATTCTGGGAGAGATTCTGGGATTGATTCTGGGATAGAATCTGGGATTCTGTGACTCTGTGACTCATTGATTGATTCTGGGATTGATTCTGGGATTCATTGATTCTGTGGTTGATTCTGTGACCCTGTGATTGATCCTTTGATCCTGTATAGATTCTGTGATTGATTCTGTGGTTGATCCTGTGATCCTGTGATAGATTCTGTGATTGACCCTGTGTTTCTGTGCTGGATCCTGTGCCATCAGGGCTGCATCTGCAGGAGGATTTTGGCTGCTGAGGCTCCAGCACCAACCCCCTCTGCCAAGAGGATCTCCCTGGGATCCCCTTTTGCCACCTCCCTGCCTGCTTTGCCTTTTGCTTTTTGTTTTTAAGATTTTAAGGCAACAGAAAGACAGAATCCAGCTGGGAATGCTGGTGTCTCAGCTCAGTTTCCCTTCAGGAGCAGGTGCTGCTGCCAAGAGCAGAGGGGAGGGAATGTGGAGGCTGGGACACAAGGTCGGTCCCTCCCTGCCTCTGCAGCAGGGGGAAACATCCCAGCTGGCAGCGC
>NW_009952155.1:9016-12065 GCF_000747805.2 Chaetura pelagica | reverse complement strand
AGGAATTCTTCTCCTTGTGGTCCTGCAGAGCCTGGCTGGTGCTGGTGTGGTGGCAGGACTGGGCAGAAATCCAAACTGGGACCAGTTCTTGGGGGGTGCGACACTGGGATTGGGCTGAACTGGGGGGGATCTGGGGGAATTTGGGGCTGAAAAGGGAACGTGTCATCCCTGCTTTTTGGGAAATAGTCTCTTGTTTGATGCTGGGTGGGAATGAAATGGGATTAGAGGGTGCTCAGGGCTACCCTGGGAGGGATGGGGCAGGAAAACGTGAAGCCAGAGCCAAAAACCCACAGAGGCAACTTGGGTTTTAAGAACAACTCCTGTGCTCTTTATTCCAAAGGACCAAGCACATCAGGCAAAAATGGTATCAAAAACAATATGTACAAACCCAGGTTTTGCACTGGCCTTGCTCTAGACCAGCAAACCAGGAGGAGCTGAAGCAACAAGGAGGGTATTTGACTGGTGGCAAAACCAGCAAGAAGTATGAGAGTGATAAAAATCAAGTAGCTGTGACACATTTTCCCAAAGAAGAGGTGCAGGAAGCTCAGTTTCCATCTAGGTGGGGTTTTTTTTGCAGTTTATATCAGATTTTTCCAGCCCAACTCAGCCCTTCCCAGCATGAGGTGCCTGTCCCTGCAAGGACACCCTGTGGTCCCTGCTCAGGGGCAGCCCCAGGATGCTCAGAGCTGCTGGGGCAGGGGATTTAGTGCCAAAAATCCTGTCCCTGGAGGGATTTGAGGAGCAGCCCAAGGGGCTGGTTGGGGTTGAGCCCATGGGGTTTGGGCAGGACCTCCTTCTCCCCCTGGAGATGCCACCAAGAGGGATGTGGAGCTTTGGTTTTGAGGCCATCAAGGGGGTTTATTTTCCCCCCCCTCTTGTTCCAAGGACTGGATAAGCAGCAGAGCTGGGGTTGAAACACTTTGCAACAAGTGCTGGGGAGGGGGGGGGGGAAAGAAAACAGTGTCTGAGAGCAGGAGCTGGGAGGAAAATGTTATCTCCAGATATTAGGAGTTGCTTTCAGACAAGAAGCCAGCCACTGGGTGCTTTCCAAACTCTGGGATGGCAAGAGGAGCTGAGGATCTGCCTCAGTTCCAGGGCTGCAGGGCTTCACTTTGGGTGTTCTGCCCTCCCCCCTCCATCCCACCCCCCTTTTTCCAGCACCTCATCCATCCCTGGCAGTTCCCAGGGGCTGGAGCCACTGGCAAGGAAGAAAATCAGCTTCCAAAGCATCCCATGGGATGAGCTCAGCAATTCATGGACACCCTCTAATTGTCCCTATTTCCCTGCTGCAGGAGGGAATGGGACCAACAGGTGGATTTCAGTCCTTTCCAGGAAAACCAGGCACCACAGGAACATTCCTGGGGGTTCACAGGTAAAAACCAACCCCCCCCCATCCTTGTATTTCAGGAGGTTCCATTTCCTCCAGCAGAGCTGGGCTGAGATTCACACCAACCCAGGGGTTTATTTTTTCCCCTCTCTTGGAGGATTTCACTTGGAAATCTCATTTATTCCCACATTTTCTCCCACCAACTTAGTGTTCTCAAGTTTTGAAGTTGTCTCAGTCACCAAAAAGGAATAAAATAAGAAGAAATACTAAATTGCTTCTCCCCTGCTCGTGCAAATAATTGGGTAAATAAATCCCTTTCACAAGGGATCATCCTCTTGCTGCTGGGATGGGCACTGGGCTGGTTTCCCTGGCAAGGAGGGGGTGCCAGTGGAGCCTTTTTGAGCTGTTGCTGTTTTCAACAGCCCCTGTGGGAATGTTCAAACCAGCCTCACCACCCGGATATGCAAAACTCATCTGTCACTGGGCCATTGTCCTCCTTCCCCAGGCTGTTCTGGTTTGGCTCCTCGAGGCTGGATCAGCACCCCTTGGCACCTGGAGCCAAGGGACAGGTTTGGGTGGGGGATGAGCTGGCCCAGCTCCACCCCAGGCACTCCAGGTTGGTGGCAAAAAGGGGGTTCATTCTCCCCCCCACCCCCCAAAATCTGCCCAAAAGCAGGTGGAAAAAGAGGAGGGGGGTTTAAATCCCCTTCAGGGCTGTTCCCGACCAGGGTATAAATGACTTCAATGTGAATATTTAGGCTTTATTTTTCTTTTTCAGCCTAACCTTGAGGTCCTCCTGAGCTGAGGATCAGCAGGTGGCTTTTTGAGCTCAGCAAAGGGGGCAAAATCTTCAGGGAGGAGGGGAGGAGGGGGGGAAGAGATGATTCAGGGGAGGGCAGAGAGGAGTGCTCACTGTGTCCGGAACTGCCCCTTTCTACCCCAAAAAGAGCCCAATATTTAACAGCTTCAGTTGCTGAATCCCACCCTTCTAAAAGCTTGGCTTTTGAGGTTTTTTGGTGCTTTTTTGGGTGTGTTTTTTTGGCCTGTGAGCACCCAGGAGGTGCTGAGCTTCCCCTCCCCACCAACGCCCCTCGCTTAGAAAGAGCAACCAAGCAGCAGTGACGGAAAAAAACCAAACCCCAACCAAACCAACCCCCTGATGGAAGAGAAAAGGATTCCTTCCCCCTTTTTCAAAAGCACCAGGAGGGATTCCAACCATTCAAATAGTAGAGGCAGGGCAGGTAGTGCCAACCCCCCCTCAATGCCAGCACTGATGCTCCGGGCACCTCGGTGGCTTTTTGCCCGACCAGACGCGTGTCCAACCTGCTGATTTCTGCTGCCACTTGTTTCCTCTTGGTCTTATACCTCCTGTTCTGGAACCAGATTTTCACCTGGGTCTCGGTGAGCTGCAGGTTTTTGGCCAGGTGGGCTCGTTCAGGGGCTGAGAGGTATTTTTGGTGGCTGAATTTTCGCTCCAGTTCGATGACTTGGGTGTGGGAGAAGGCGGCTCGGGAGCGCTTGGGCTGCTTGGGGGGGCACGGGGAGAGGGGCAGAGTTGGGGCACAGCCTGGCAGGTGGGGCTCCACTCTGGCTTCTGTAGGAAGGAAGAGCTAAGAATTAACCACTTGGGAAGTGTTAAAAGTCGCTCCCTCTTTGCTCCCTTCCAGAGAGCAAAAGATTCTGCTGCATTTGAGTGTGTTTGTGTTGAACGGACTGAGCGTC
>NW_009952155.1:0-8920 GCF_000747805.2 Chaetura pelagica | reverse complement strand
TGCTCCAAGCCCCATCCAACCTGCCCTTCAACACCCCCAGGGATGGGGCAGCCACAGCTTCCCTGCCCAACCTGGGCCAGGGTGGCCAGATTATTTCTTTTCCAGGCCTAAAACAGAACCTTTAGTGTTGATACAGAATCATGGACTATTTTGGGTTGGAAAAGACCTTCAAGATCATCTAGATCCAACCCCCTGCATGGGCAGGGACACCTCCCACCAGCCCAGGTTGCTCCAAGCCCCATCCAACCTGCCCTTCAGCACCCCCAGGGATCAGGCAAAAGGGTGTAAATTAAATTTATGCAGTGACTTTCTTCACCATTTCCAAGGAAAACTCACTCCTGGTACTGGCATTGGATGTAACAGTGTGACTGTGCCATGTGTAAGGGAGTTTTGTCTTCCTAAATCACACTTTCTTAAGTCATATAAAAATACATTCAATATGAACGTGCATTCAAGGGGCTAAAATAATACAGAGAGGTGTCCCTGCCCATGCAGGGGGTTGGATCTAGATGATCTTGAAGGTCTTTACCAACCCAAACCAGTCCATGAGTCTATAATATCAACACCAACAGTTCTGGTTTAGCCCTGGAAGAGAAATACACTGGTGAGCCTGGCCCAGGTTGCCCAGGGAAGCTGTGGCTGCCCCATCCCTGGGGGTGTTGAAGGGCAGGTTGGATGGGGCTTGGAGCAGCCTGGGCTGCTGGGAGGTGTCCCTGCCCATGCAGGGGGGTGGATCTGGATGAGCTTTCAGGTCCCTTCCAAGCCAACCCATCCCATGACTTCCAGGGCTGCTGGAAATCTGCCTACACCCCCAAGGGGCTCTTGGTACCTCCATTGTGGCATCCACAGCTCTAGCAGAATTCAAGGCATTTCTTTGACACATCCTCTCTCTGCTGTGTCCACAGGGAAATCCTGATCCCCAGGGGAAACCAAACGTTTCTCCTCAAGCTCCAGAGGGCTCAGAAATGGGAAATCAGGGCAGGTCAGAAATGGGAAATCAATGCAGCTTTAAACAGGCTGCAGGGAGAAAGGCCTGCAAAGCAGTTCCTCCCTCTCCTCTTACACGACCTCAAGGCAAGGCCAAGGGATTTTGGGGCAGGTTTGTAAACCTTTGGGCCTGGTTTGACCTTTCTAGCTGCAGACCTGGCCTTGGGTTGCAGCTCCAAAGCAGCATCTCAGTGTTTGTCTCTGACTTGTTCCTCCTGGCACCCTTGGGTCTCCTGAACCCCCACCCAGGCAGGTGCTGAACTCCCTGGGAAGTGTCACCTACAACTGTTAAAACTTCTTAAGTCAATTTATTTGTGCAGCCAGTTCCTTTTTTTTGTCTCTTCCCCTGCTTGCAGTGGAAACAGGCCAACTTTTTGTTTTCCTTTAGTCATTCCTGGGTGCCCTTTCTGAAGCTGTGAACGTTCACACTCCAGATAGGAACAAGGAGCTGAATCCCCAGCTCCTGTGCATCGTGGGATCCCCACTGAAACCCTTTCTGGGAGAGCTTTGAATGATTTTTTTGGGTACTAATCAGCCCATTTCTCCACTTGCTTTTATGCTTTTAATAGAATGGAAATCCAAGGCCAAAATTCCCCTGGCAAGGGGAGCAAAGAGCTGGTCCCTGGGGAGTTCAACGTGGTTTTCTGGGCTGTTGCAGCTCAGCCCAGGGTTGGTGGGGCAGGGAAAAGGCTGAGTTCCCTCCTGCAGCCCTGGCCATGCTTGTGCTGCTGCCAAAGCAGAGGCAAAATAGCCCTGGTGTGATTTGCTCCTGCCCTGCCCCAGCGTTACGTGCCGTGAGTTTGGGAGTTGCCTGCTAGGAAAGGGTCTCATGGCAAGAGGAGGAGGAGGGTGGTGATGATGAAGAGGCAGCAGCACAGCCTGGGATGGGGCTGAGCAGGGAGAGGGGAGAAGCTGAACCCTGCTGCAAACAGCACAGATTCCTGGTGGGAATTGCAAAATCCCACCCCTGGAGAGAGACCCCCAGGAGCCCTGGGGGCATCTCCTCCTGCAGGGGGTCCACAAAGTGCCTGGGGGAGCCCTCGGGTGCCCTTGCTGGGCACCTGCTGTGCTCAGAGGGAACTTTCTTTCCCACAGCAATGCAGCCCCTCTTTGGGTTTGTTGTTGGGTTTTTTTAAGCAGCCTTCTAGGCAGCTTCAGCCTCTCCAGTTATTGGGAAGGTTTGGACACACTTGGAATTCCTCCTGCTTTCCCCCTTCTGCCCCAGAGCACGTCCCCCCCCCCCCCCCCCCCCCCCCCCCAGAGCACAACACCCTTGTATTCCACAGGGTGGGGGGTGTTATTTGGCTCTGGGGGTGCTCTGGATCCTGCCCCTGGGGTGACCCAAGATGGTCAAGGCTGATCCATCCTTCCCTTCCAACTCCTTCCACCAGCCAACACCTTCCACCCCCTTACCTGCCTCCTCCTGCTGGGGTGTCCCTTGGGCTGGGGATGCTCCTGGGGGGTGAGGGCTCCTCGGGGGGTACCCCAGGGGACCCCCCCGGGCTTGGCTGCCTTGCTCCATCTCTGTCCCTGGGTTTCCCATCCCTCCTCTGTCGCCGGGTTCCGACCCATCCCGCAGGATGTCTTGGATCAGGAAGGATGTCCTGGGTCTGGAGGAGCCAGGGAAGTTGTGCTGGGCTGCTGGGGGGGGCTGGCTCATCCCTGCTGGGCTGCTGGGTGCTCTCTGTCTCCTCCTCCTCCTCACCCCGGCGCTCAGCATCATCATCTCCCTCCTCCTCCTCCTCCTCTTCCTCCTCCTCCTCCTCCTCCTCCTCCTCTTCTTCCTCCTCTCCCTGCCCAGGGACTCTCTGCCTTCCCACCCTCCCATCCCTGCATTTATGGGGCAGCAGCCAAACCTCCCGGGCCTGATTGGAGATCCCTGGCAGGAGTCAACGCCCTGCAGGGGTGTCTTGGCTCCCTTGGGTTTCCTCCCTCCTCCCTCCTCTCTCTCTCTGCTCCCTCTCCCTCCAGACACCCTTCCCCAAGGATCCCCAGGCTCCCAGCCAAACCTCACCCTCCTCCTCCTTCCCCCTCCTCTTGGCTTCCCTTTCACCACCACTTCCCTCCCTTTGGGGACGTCCAGCCTGGGGTTTTTGGGGGGACCAAAATGCTCCCAGGATGGGGGGGTTTTGGGGAGCAGCATCGTTGCCTTGGAGGGATGATCTGCAAGGAGCAGCTTCTGCACCCCCTGCCCCTGCTGTTCTCCCTGCTCCTGGCCATGGAAATGCCTCCTCTCCAGGGGAATCCCTCCAGCACTTCAGGGACATGTTGCTTGCAGGGGAAAAGAAGGGCAGGGAAGGAGAGAAATGGGGTTTGTCCTGGATTTGGAGGACTTGGAGGGTTTTCTTCCAAACCTTCCACTTGGCTGGACATCCAGTTTGTTGCAAAAAGCAGGGATGGAGGGGAAGGTCAAAGCCCTTTTGATCAGCTTTGCAAAGCTCCTCCTGAAAGTGGAAGTGAAGGTGTGAGGGGCAGGGAGGGGGAGTTCAGAGGAAAATACTTGCAGGAAAGAAGCAGAAGGGTCACCTGAAGCCTAATTCCTTGCCCAGGAATGGGACACCATTGATTTAAGAAGCTTTGAGCACCATCCTTCTGTTCCAAGGCACCAGAAAGGAGCAAAACCCTCCCAATCCCAAGAAAAAGGTCGAGCTCTCTTGTCCTAACAGCTATTTCATCCTTTTTTTCTGAATATCTCCTTTATTTACAGGCTTTTTCTAGAGTTCCTGTCTGGAAAACAACTCCCCTCTCACCCCACAAACCCCCCCAAGATGTGGGCAGCCCATGATGGACAAACCACCTTGGTCCATCCCATGGAATAACAACCTGGTGGGGACCCCCCTGGGAGCAGGATTGGGCTCCATGGATGTGGATGAGCAGCATTCCTGGGAACTGCAGAATTGTAAGTCCAAATCCAACCCTCCCCCCCCTCTAACCCTGGTGTCTCCAAACTCCTTGTGCTGTTGAAATAACGTGGCCATTTGGATCAATCCTTGGCTCAATCCTGGGCTCAATCCTGGGCTCAATCCTTGGCTCAATCCTTGGCTCAATCCTTGGCTCAACCCTTGGCTCAATTCTTGGCTCAATCCTTGGCTCAACCCTTGGCTCAACCCTTGGCTCAACCCTTGGATCAACCCTTGGCTCAACCCTTGGCTCAACCCTTGGCTCAATCGTTGGCTCAACCCTTGGATCAACCCTTGGCTCAACCCTTGGCTCAACCCTTGGCTCAATCGTTGGCTCAACCCTTGGCTCAACCCTTGGCTCAACCCTTGGCTCAATCCTTGGCTCAACCCTTGGCTCAACCCTTGGATCAACCCTTGGCTCAACCCTTGGCTCAACCCTTGGCTCAATCGTTGGCTCAACCCTTGGCTCAACCCTTGGATCAACCCTTGGCTCAATCCTTGGCTCAATCCTTGGCTCAACCCTTGGCTCAACCCTTGGCTCAACCCTTGGATCAACCCTTGGCTCAATCCTTGGCTCAATCCTTGGCTCAACCCTTGGCTCAACCCTTGGCTCAACCCTTGGATCAACCCTTGGCTCAATCCTTGGCTCAACCCTTGGCTCAATCCTTGGCTCAACCCTTGGATCAACCCTTGGCTCAACCCTTGGCTCAATCCTTGGATCAACCCTTGGCTCAACCCTTGGCTCAATCCTTGGCTCAATCCTTGGCTCAATCGTTGGCTCAACCCTTGGCTCAACCCTTGGATCAACCCTTGGCTCAATCCTTGGCTCAACCCTTGGCTCAACCCTTGGCTCAACCCTTGGCTCAACCCTTGGCTCAATCCTTGGCTCAACCCTTCTCTTCCTAAACCTTTCACTCTAACCCAGCTCCTCTTCCTCAGCTGAAAAGCCCAAACTTGGGTTGATTTTTTTCACTTCCCAAAGGGAAACCACAGATTTCCTTGCAAATCCCTGGAGGAACTTGGTTTATTTGTTGGGAAGGTGTTTGGTTCCAGCAGCAGGTTGTACAGAAGTGCCCCAACCCCTGATTTTAACTTGTCCTTTGCTCTCCTTCTTTAACCTCCTCAGCAAAAAAAAAAGTCTCCCCCCTAAATTCACTAGAAGCCTGGAAAACTGATGGGAACTTCAACATTCCAGCCTCATGATCCTCCTGTAGTCTGAGAAAGGGAATTGGGAAAGATTTAGGAAGCAATTGCAGCCCAGGAATTGCACTCAGTTGCTCCAGAACCTAAAGCAGATCCCACCTTGCTGCCCAGGGAGGGGCTTGAGATGGTGGGAACACAAGGGGGGATCCATGGCAGGACCTTGGGAAGTCCCTGGGGACTCTGGATCAAATCTGGGAGCTGTTAGATCTCAGCACCTGCTTGTGTGTGTCCCCCCCCCAGGTTCTCAACCTGTTGTGCATCCATAATTCTTGTGTCTCTGGGACAAACCCACGTGTGTGAGGACCCAGAAGAAGGGTTTCTGGGCAGGTCCCTTCCTTTCAGAAAGATCATTTCATTTAAATCCAGTTCTTTTCCTGCAAACAGAGCTGGGCTGTCACCTCTCCTCTGCTTTACCCCCCCAACTTTACCCCAACCAAGAGTGAAATCTCCTGGTTCTCTTGGTCTCCTTGACCAGGTCTGTCCTGGGTGACCTCATTGCCCAGCTCTTTTGGGGTGAAAAATATGGGAAAAGGACTTGTAGCTGAGGAGCAGTGAGATCTTTGTACCAGGACAGGCTGCCCAGAGAGGCTCCATCCCTGGAGACATTCAAACCCACCTGGATCCTGTGGGATGTGCTCTGGGTGCCCCTGCTCTGGCAGGGGGGTTGGGCTGGGGGAGCTTTCCAAGTCCCTGGATCTTTCCAATCCCCTGGGATCCTGGGGCTTGGCCCTGGATAAGAGGTTGGATCCAGGTTTTGGGGAGATGGGAGTTGGTTTGTGTGAGTTTGGGAAAGCTCTTCTTTTGCAGCAGTTGGTGCCACAGGTTCTTGTTTGGGTTGGGAAAAAAAAAGGGGGGGTGAAGCAGCTGCAACCCTGGGGTGTCCTGCTGGGATGCAGGTGATGGGGGGATCTGGCCAACCTGGGCATCCCAGCCCTGTGGGCCTGCAAACAGAGCTGGGCTGTCACCCCCCCTCTGCTTTACCCCCCCAACTTTACCCCAACCAAGAGTGAAATCTCCTGGTTCTCTTGGTCTCCTTGACCTGGTCTGTCCTGGGTGACCTCATTGCCCAGCTCTTTTGGGGTGAAAAATATGGGAAAAGGACTTGTAGCTGAGGAGCAGTGAGATCTTTGTACCAGGACAGGCTGCCCAGAGAGGCTCCATCCCTGGAGACATTCAAACCCACCTGGATCCTGTGGGATGTGCTCTGGGTGCCCCTGCTCTGGCAGGGGGGTTGGGCTGGGGGAGCTTTCCAAGTCCCTGGATCTTTCCAATCCCCTGGGATCCTGGGGCTTGGCCCTGGATAAGAGGTTGGATCCAGGTTTTGGGGAGATGGGAGTTGGTTTGTGTGAGTTTGGGAAAGCTCTTCTTTTGCAGCAGTTGGTGCCACAGGTTCTTGTTTGGGTTGGGAAAAAAAAAGGGGGGGTGAAGCAGCTGCAACCCTGGGGTGTCCTGCTGGGATGCAGGTGATGGGGGGATCTGGCCAACCTGGGCATCCCAGCCCTGTGGGAACTGGGCTTTTTGGGAAGAAAAGGTGCCTCCAGCTCTCAAAATTCCCAATTTCAGGCTTTTTATTAAATTTTCTCCTGAGCTGGGCAAGGCACCAATTTCCCTCTTTGGTTTCTGGGGGTGAGTTGAATGGATTTCCCCTCATTTTCTGGCTGGATCTCCAAGGATAAACCCTCAGTGCTGCTAAGATTTGCCCCATGGTGCTGGGTATTTTGGGGGGGTGGTTCCCTGATTCTGGCAGCACCTCCTTGTGCCAGGACCCTGAGGAGTCCAAACCCAGGACAGAGCCCTGAGATCCAGCTCATCTGGGGCAATAACCCCAAGTGAAACAAAGGGGAGGAGAAGGGACAATCCCAGTGCCCCCATTCCCAGGGGCTGGGAAGGGCTGGAAGCAGCAGGAGGGATTTTCCTGGTTGGATTGGGGTGTCAGGGATGTCCCATTTGGGAAGGGAGCACAGAGGGGGCTGAGTGGGATTAGAGATAACAGCTCAATTGCCTCCTGCAAGTCCCTTTTTTGAGCTAAATCCTGCAGGATAAGAAGCTGTTGGGAAAGGAGCAGGGAGGAGGGAACAGCAGCAGGGCCAGATATTCCCTGTCCCATCCAGTGGGAATTGTGTGCAGGATCCTGCCTGGCTCCATCACTGGGATGTTTTGGCATCAGAGGGGGAAAAAATCCCTGTTCAACCAACACTTTGCATCAAGAATTGACCTTGGTGTGCCTGGTTTTTCCCTCCTTCTCCTTCTCACCACAAGTTAAAGCTGCACTGGGGGGTCTTGGGCAGCTCCAGGAGGGGGTTGGGCTGCCAAGGTCTTGGTTTTTTAGGCTTTTGAATCAGGTTTTGGTGCTCCCATGCAAGTGGAAAGTCAAAATACTGAGTGGGGAAACACACAGCCTGGGTTTTATTGGCAAATGATTATTGTTGTTCATCATTAATAATGATAATGATAAAAGAAATGAACACCTGTGCTGGGAGGTGTTAAGAGCTACAGATCAGAAATGATTAGAGGAACTCAAAGGATTAAATAGTGTCCATCAAAAGGCAAAGTGAAGGCACAGGGATGTGCACAGCCCCCCTTTTCCAGTTGTCCTTGGGAAGAAACCCAGTGTCTGTGGCCTCTCCCTGGCCAGGAACGTCCTGGAAGCTCAATCCCTCTGGGAGCAGGAAGGGAGGCAACAGCTCAATAAATAAATGCCCTCTGGCTCTGTGTCCCCAGGGCTGGAGCTGCAGTGTCCCCCCCACTCTCCTTGGCAGGAGGGGATGGAGCAGAGCAGAGCAGAAACCCTTTGGATCCAGCTCCCACCCTGACCAAGGGTTCTGAAGGTTGGAAGGGAGGGGGGGATGAATTTCCTCAGTGCTTTTCCCCAGCCCCCTACCAAGCCCTGGTCCCTGCTTGCAAGCACTGGGTGCTGCTGGCCAAGGCCAAGCTCAGGGTGGCACTGGGGGGCAGCCCCGTGTAGCCCCCCCCATAGGCAGCCCCATAGGGACTGTAGTAGGAGCTGTAGGTGTAAGGGCTGGGGGTGATGCTGCAGGGAACTGGGCAAGGCTGGGAAACCCCAAGACAAGGTTTCCCATCCCTGACCAGCACGGGCACTGCCACCCTCCTGGGGGGCAAGGGGTGGGCAACCAGCTCCAGGGACTGGTCCTGCCTTTGCCTCTTGCACTTGTACCTCCTGTTTTGGAACCAAATCTTCACCTGGGTGGAGGTGAGTTTCAGCAGGCTGGCCAGGCACTCCCTTTCTGGAGCAGAGAGGTATTTCTGGTGCTTAAATCTTCTCTCCAGTTCAAAGACTTGAGCTTGGGAGAACAAGACCCGGGGTTTCCTCCTCTGTCTCTTCTTGGGGCAGGGATCAGTTTTCCTCTCATCTGCCTGGAAAGGGGGGGTGAGGAAACATTCTCCTGCAGGCAGAGAAAGAAAACCAACCCCAAAGTGAGACCCAGAGTGTGGGATCCAACTGGGAACCCCCAGGGATGAGGTGGAATAGGGCTGGTGGTTGAGACACTTCATACGAGCTTCCCTTGTGGTGTCAGGAGTTGATGCCTTGAATAGGGAGGTTCTTGTGGGGTTTAATGGGAATGCAGGGAAATTCCTGGGGTTTGGGGGTGGGATTAGAAGGCTGAGTGTTATGTGGGGTTTGGGTAGTGCCTCTTTTGGGTGTGTGTCCCCCCTCAAATGATGGGGGTGCTGCTGTGGGTGCTGCCCCAGCCTGGAGGGGCAGGGGGAAGTGGGGATCATTGGAGGTTTGAGGCCCCCCAAAATCAAATCCTCTTCCTCATTCTGCTGCTCCAGGGGGTGGAGGGGATGGAGGGGATGGAAGGGATGGA
>NW_009952154.1:52726-54392 GCF_000747805.2 Chaetura pelagica | reverse complement strand
CCAGCAACTCCCACAGCAGTCTCCTTAGCTGTGAGCACTTCTGAAATGTCCCGGACCGCTGCCCATATATTCTCCTTCATGGGATGCTTTGAAGATTATGCAAGACCAACTGTGCGTGAGGTGGCTTTCAAAGCACGACAGTATGGAGACATAGTCTCTGATTCCCAACAGTTCCACACCTCAGCCATTGAAAAAATGACTGCCAGAAAGAATAAGATGCCAAATGGATGGGGAAGTAAACTCCAGATTCTCCCTAGAGACAACTGGTCACGTGTTGCAGTCATTAAGAAGAGACGTCCTGCTATGAGACAACAGCGAGAGAGACAGGACCCACTGCGACGCCACCTGTGGTCTCTCTTGCACAATTATTTTAAAGAGGACATGAGAGCCTGGGACAAGAGACCCAGTGATATTCTCCAGGTACGCGTGCAAGAGCTACTAAACAGAACAAAGGCAGGAGATGGTTCTTCCAAGAAGAAGGCTGCACCAGTCAACAACCAGGATGGTGCATCGAACTCTAGTGCTCAACCCATGCTCAGTATTAGAGGTGCCCTGCCTCCAGCCAGGAGGAGGAGAGGGACAATCGAGTTTACTGGACTGTGTGGAATTGGTGGCCTGGCACATTAGCACCACAAAGGTATAAAGCCATGGTGGACACTGGTGCACAGTGCACACTAATGATATCAAATCATGAAGAGACAGACTCCATTGTCGGTACGCGGAGGTGTCCAGCGAGGGAAGAATGCAAGACAATCAATATGATTGATAGAGCAAACTCCAACTTTATTAGAAATGACAGGCACTTATATACCCTGATCCCAAGTTTGTACAAGTCCGGAACTACACTTATGATTGGTCAGCTGTACTAGAGCCTGCCACGATCTGAACAGTGACTGGCTCCTAGGCTCAGGTATGCACATGCTCAGTCAGAACTCTCCACCCCAACTCCTTCTTCGGCACGTCCGGGTGTTTACTTCGTAGCTTCACTTTTATCAACTGGTTCTCATGAGAAGTTCCTTGGTCACTGAGGTCCAGGTGTTCTATCAGTAAAAACAAGATTGCTCACACATCCAATGTTTATTAAACAACCTGCAACACTCCATCACTATTGCTGGAGTGACATGAGGATCCCAAGAACTGACTGTAGTGGAGGCTGATGTGAGCCTCACTGGTAAGGAGTGGTAAATGCACCCTATAGTGACTGGCCCAGATGCTCCATGTGTCCTTGGCATAGACTATCTCAAAAAAGCATATATCCATGACCCAAAAGGGTACTGGTGGGCCTTTGGTATAGCAGCTGTAGAGACTGAGGACACTGAACAGCTGCATACTTTGCCTGGCCTTTCAGATGGCCCTTCTCTAGTAGGGTTCCTGAAGGTTGAAGACCAACAGGTGACAATTGCCACTTCAATGGTGCATAGACAACAATATAGCACCAACAGAAAATCTGTTAACCCCATTCATAATCTTATCTGGCAACTGGAAAGCCAAGGAGTGATCAGCAGGACTCGCTCACACTTCAACAGTATTATTTGGCCAGTGCCAAAGTCAGATGATGAGTGGAAGCTGACAACGGACTATTGTGGCCTGAATGAGGTGAAACCACCGCTCAGTGCTGCTGTACCGGACATGCTAGAACTTCAGTATGAGCTGGAGTCAAAAGCAG
>NW_009952154.1:47216-52149 GCF_000747805.2 Chaetura pelagica | reverse complement strand
CTCTACACTGCAGCCGGACACAATGGTCCCAACTGGAGCCTCTGGCAGAAAGCACCAGGGGAGACTCGAGGTCGACCCCTGGGATTCTGGAGCCAGAGCTACAGAGGTTCCGAGGCCAACTACACAACAACTGAGAAGGAGATACTTGCAGCATATGAAGGAGTTAGAGCTGCTTCAGAAGTGATCGGCACTGAAGCGCAGCTCTTCCTGGCGCCCAGGCTACTGGTGCTGAGATTCATGTTCCAGAATAACCTTTCTCCTGTCCATCATGCCACCGATGTGACTTGGAGCTTTAATCACCCAGCGAGCTTGAATAGGAAGGCCTAATCGTCCAGGTATTGTGGAAGCAATTACAAACTGGCCAGAAGGCACCCACTTTGGAATGCCACCACAAGAAGTGGTGAGACGAGCTCAAGAAGCTTCACCATATGATCATCTACCAGAGGCTGAGAAACTATTTGCTCTTTTCACCGATGGCTCCTGTCGTCTTGTAGGGAACCACCGGAAGTGGAAAGCTGCCGTGTGGAGTCCTACAGGACTAATTGCACAAGCAACTAGTCTCTGGCCAATTTTGCTGTCTAATTCAGCCTCCTACCGAGGGGTCATAGATCTCCCCATATTGTCTGAGCTGGCAGGGCAAAGCCATGACCTATGAGTCCCAGCAGTAACAAAAACATTCTGGTGTTATCAGTCCCAGCTTTCTGAAGGAAAAAGAAATCAGTAAAAGGAAGAATGCCTTCATCCTGTCTCAAACCAGGACAGACACAGTCTCCCATAACATCCTCACGAGCAAGCTCAGGAAATGTGGGATAGAAGAATGGACAGTGAGATGAATTAAGAACTGGCTACACAGTAGAGCCCAAGGAGTGGTGATCAATGGTGCAGAGTGCAGATGGAGACCTGTAACTAGTGGAGTCCCCCAGGGATCAGTGCTGGCTCCAGTTCTGTTCAACATCTTTATCAAGGACCTTGATGATGTGACCGATTGTCTTCTCAGCAGGTTTGCTGATGATACGAAGCTGGGAGGATTGGCTGATTCACCTGAAGGCTGTGTGGCCATTCAGCAAGATTTGGACACACTGTAGAGCTGGGAAAAGAGTAACCTAATGAGGTTCAACAAGAACAAATGCAGAGTCCTGCACCTGGGAAGCAATAACAAAATACACCAGTACAGACTAGGAGGTGATCTGCTAGAGAGCAGCTCTGTGGAGAAGAACCTTGGAGTCTTAGTGCACAGACAACAAGTTATCCATGGGAAAGCAATATGCCCTTGTGGTCAAGTAGGCCAGTGTTATGCTGGGGTGCATTAAGAAGTATTTGTTCAGCAGATCGAGGGAGGTTCTCCTCCCCCTCTTCTTGACTCTAGCGAGACCTCACCTGGAGTATTGCATCCAGTTCTGGGCTCCCCAGTTCAAGAGGGACAGGGATTTACTTGAGAGTCCAACGAAGATCTACGAGGATGATTAAGGGACTGGAACACTTGCCTTATGAGGAAAGGCTGAGAGACCTGGGGCTTTTTATTCTGGAGAGGAGAAGACTGAGAGGGGATCTAATTAATAATAAATATATGAGGGCTGGGCATCAAGAAGGCAGGGACAACCTATTTTCACTTGTGCCCTGTGATAGGACAAGGGACAATGGATTCAAACTCGAGCACAGGAAGTGCCACCTCAACGTGAAGAAGAACTTTTTTACTGTGAGGGTTACAGAGCCCTGGGACAGGCTGCCCAGAGAGGTTATGGAGTTTCCTTCTCTGGAGAGTTTCAAGTCCCTTCTGGATGCCTTTCTGAGTCATCTGCCCCAGTTTTTTTTGGTCCTGCTCTGGCAGGGGGGCTGGACTCGATGATCTTTGGAGGTCACTTCCAACCCCTAACATTCTGTGATTCTTCTTCTTCCTTTTTCTTCTGTTCATGGCCAGTGTCCAGGGAGGACTCCATGTATCCATCACCATTGATCCCTAGACCCGTGCATTCCTGACCCCCATAGCTCTACCCTTGGCTCCTGTTTTCTCTGCTGCTGTCTCCTGTTCTTTTATCATTAGTGTTTAATTAAAGCTGTCTAGCTTAGTTTTCAATCCAGAAAGACTATCTCCTAATTATCTCTCTCCTTCCCTTCCTGGGTGGGAGGGGGAAGGGATCAAGAAAGAGCATTATTGTCGCTGGTTTAATTGCCAATCCTGAGTCACACTGTGACACCAAGGCTTAGCCCCACTGTGACACCAAAACTGAGCCCATCAGTGACAGTGAATGCACCTCTGCAATTAATATATTAATTGGGGGGAAGTAAATTGCAAAAAAAAAAAGAAGAACTGCAGAGGAGAAAGGAGTGGGATGTGAGAGCAATACTTATACAGATAACGACGGCAGTGAGGAAGGGGAAAGAGGGTGCACTGGAGCAGAGATTCCCCTGTAGTCCACGGTGAGACAGCAGGCTGTCTTCCTGCAGAACATGGAGGAGCACAGTGGAGCAGCCGTGGACCTGCAACCCATGGAGAACCCCACACCAAGGGAGGTGCATCACGCAAAGCAGGCTGTGACTCTGTGGAAAGCCTGTGCTGGAGTAGCCTGTTCCTGAGGGACTGCACCTCATGGGAGGGATTCATGTCAGAGAAGTTAATGAAGGACTCTCTCCCATAGGAGGGACTCCATGCTAGAGCAGGGGTTATCTGCGATGGCATCATGGTGTACGTGTTTGGGTTCTTCTTTGGTCACACCCCACTCATCAAGTTCTCCCCAAAGAAGACCTGGGAGGGTTTTACTTGATTATTTTTTGCTTATTTTTATTGGATTGCTGCTGTTCTATGTGATGTCTGGAGATCAGTGCTTCACTTGTCTGGTGGAGTTCAGCAACGACACCAACAGCTTCATGGTGGGCTGTGAGTCATCAGAGCTGTTCCAGCTACAGGATTTCAGTATACCTTTGGTGCTGCAGTCCATGGTGGGCTGAAAGACAGTCCAGATGTACCCCTTCCAAATCCACAGTATCACACTGTCTACTTTCGCCTCCCTCATTGGGCCATTCAGAGGCTTCTTTCCTAGTGGATTTAAGAGAGCCTTCAAAAAGAAGGATTTTGCCAACTCAGTCCCAGGGTGCGGAGTTTAACTGTCAGTACCTGATGACTACCTTTGTTAATGTGTACATGACAAGCTTTATCAGAGGTCCTAACCCAAGCAAACTGATTCAGCAGTTCTTAACCTTGCAGCCAGACCAGCAGCTCCACATTTTCAACACACTAAAAACACACCTTGTTGACAAGGGTATGTTAGTGTCACCGTTTGACTCAGGTCCAACAACAATGCTCTCGATCTCCTCCCCCTCCCACCCAGGTAGGAGGGTGGGTTGAAAACTAAACTGCACAGCTTTAATTAAAACATTAATGAATGATACAAGAAAATATATACAATTATATACAAATATGTTCAGATACAGGCAAAAGCCTCTCACCTCCCCCCACCCCTCTGCAACTCCCACATCACTCCCCTGAACTGGGAAGATGTCCCGAGGAATCCCGGAACTGCTGCTGGAGAAAGCGGAGAGTGATGAGGGTCAGGAGAGCTCGGGCCTAAGGGTCTACAGTGATGGCTCGATGGAGTCCTCCCCGGATGCCAGCCATGGACGGAAGAGAAGGGAGGAAGTAAGTTGTCTTCTGTGATCTCTGACCTTCCTTTGAGCTTACGTAGCTCTATGGAATGGAATATCTCTGGCCAATTTTGCTGTCTAACTCAGCCTCCTACGGGGGGGTCACAGATCTCCCCATAGTGTCTGAGCCGGCAGAGTGAAGGTGCGACCTTGAATCCCCAGCAGTTAGAAAAACATTCCAGTGTCTCATCAGCCTAGCAGAACACACTGTTGCTAGTTAAAAGAAAGCTTACTGAAGGAAAAAAAATAATCAGTAAAAAGGAAAATTGGCTTCATCCTGGCTCAAACCAGGACATTCCACCCCTTATTCCATACCATATATTACATATAGGCTCTGTACCTTACCAGCTGTCAAATTAAGGATTCTCCCCCAAAGTCAGATTACCTTGAGGTACATATTGTACTTCACCATCCTCCATCATCACACACCAGGTATGTCCAGGTCCCTGAGCAAAAGCAATACCCCGGACAGGTTTACCTTTGCCTGAAGCAGGATAGACCCAAACACTTTTCCCCAGCAGGTTCCTTTCACACACCACAGGGACTTTATCCCCATCTGCAGTATGTAAAAGGTCTGACTGAGCAGGCCCAGCCCGATTGATGGATCCCCTGGTATTAACTAACCAGGTGGCCTTTGCCAAATTCTTGTCCCAGTTTTTGAAAGTTCCACCACCCATTGTCTTCAGGGTAGCTTTCAACAAACCATTGTACCTTTCAACTTTCCCTGAGGCTTGTGCATATTATGGGATATGGTAGACCCATTCAATACCATGCTCTTTAGCCCAGTCAGTGACAAGACTGTTTCTGAAATGAGTCCCATTGTCTGATTCAATTCTTTCTGAAGTTCTGTGTCTCCACAAAAATTGCTTCTCAAGACCCAGGATAGTATTCCTGGCTGTGGCATGAGGCACAGGATATGTCTCCAACCATCCTGTACTTGTTTCCACCATTGTAAGCACGTAGCGCTTACCCTGGCGGCTCTGAGGCAGTGTGATGTAGTCAATTTGCCAGGCCTCTCCAAACCTGTACTTTGACCACCTCCCCTCATACCACAGAGGTTTCAACCGTTTTGCCTGCTTAATTGCAGCACAAGTCTCACAGTCGTGGATCACCTGTGCAATAGTGTCCATGGTTAAGTCCACCCCTCGGTCACGAGCCCATTTGTATGTTGCATCTCTGCCCTGATGACCGGAAGCATCATGGGCCCACCGAGCTAGAAAAAGCTCACCCTTGTGTTCCCAGTCCAAGTCTACTTGGAACACTTGAGCAGCCTCATCTGCTCGTTGGTTGTGTC
>NW_009952154.1:42726-44207 GCF_000747805.2 Chaetura pelagica | reverse complement strand
TTCTCCCCTTCTCTTCCGTCCATGGCCGGTGTCCGGGGAGGACTCTGTTCATCCATCACCGTCGATCCTCAGGCTTGATCTCTTGTGACCCCCATAACTCTCTGCTTTCTCCAGCAGCAGCTCCAGGATTCCTCGGGACTCTTCCCAGTTCAGGGAAGTGCTGTGAGAGTTGCTGGGGTGGGGGGAGGCGAGAGGTTTTTTTGCCCATTCCTGAATATATTTGTATATAATTGTATATATTTTCTTGCATCATTCATTAGTGTTTTAATTAAAGCTGTGTAGTTTGGTTTTCAATCCAGCTAAGTCTCTCTCTTTTTCTCTCTCTCCTTCCTTACCTGGGTGGGAGGGGGAGGGGATCGAGAGCATTGTTGTCGGACCTGAGTCAAACGGTGACATATACATTGTTCACGGTGCCAATTCCCCTTTTGATTGGTCCCTACTTTAAGCCCTTTATCTGACTCCCTGTCCTGTTTACCTTACTACCTGATTGCTACACATACCAGAGCCTCACTAGTTCCCACAGGAACGACCTTCCCTGTTCCTCCAGCTGCCTGATGTTTCTGCCTAAAGTTTCTCATAATCATTCAACACAGCCAGGGCCCCAACACACAGGAATCAATATGATTAGGTGAATGCCGATTTATTTTACTTGCCATCAACCTTATATAGTCTCTTCCTGTGTCTACATGTCTAGAACTACACTTGTCATTGGTCAGTTTTCCCAAAGCTTGCCACGACCTAAACAGTGATTGGTTCCTAGCCTTAAGAACGTGCATGCCAAATCAGGACTCTCCACCTCACTTCCTTCTTTGTATTCATTTTTCTGGTGTCAGAAGTGGGATATGTCACGATCCGTGACCTATTATATCTCCTTATTGGAGTGTATTAACTTATCAGGATTTGCTGAGAGATCCACACGTGGGTATCGCCTCACACAGAGGATACAGGAACTTATGTCCCGACTTTTTTGAGTGAATAACCTGCTCAGTGCTTACTAATATTTCTAACAACAGCAAGGTTTATTGTGGGGAAAACAAAGCAATTTGGGGCAGGAGGTTCAAAAGGAGTGATTACAACACATTAAACATATATGGGTACACCTTAGTTACACACCGTATTTACTTATTTAAGTGAGGGAAGGAGGGGGAGGGATATGCCCGACACCGTTCCCGTATAGGGTCGCGATTTGTGTGCAGGTAAGACAAAATTACTTTCCCCTATAAGCTGGGGTAGCCGGATTTATCTCACCACGCGGTGGCGCAGGTAGGATGAGCTGGGTAGCAAAGAGGCTGCGGGCACTCCAAGCGCAGGTCGCCCCCCCCACCCCCGTAGCTGCGGCACGGCTGTTTGCCGACCCTGGAAACGCGGCGGTTTCAGCGGCGCGGCGAGTGGCTCCGGGACTTTGGGACCGTGGCTTTGGCAGCGGCGGCTGAGCGGCTCTGCAGCAGGGCAGCTCCCAGCAGCGGGGACGGGCGGCAGCG
>NW_009952154.1:39429-41927 GCF_000747805.2 Chaetura pelagica | reverse complement strand
GTGCCTGGCAAGATTATGGAACAGATCATCCTGAGTGCCATCAAGCGGCATGTCGAAGACAACCAGGGGATCATGTCCAGCCAACATGGGTTTAGGAAAGCAAGGTCCTGCCTGATCAATCTCATCTCCTTCTATGACTGGGTGACCCACCTAGTGGATGAGGGGAAGGCTGTTACTGTGTTCTGCCTTGACTTCAGCAAGGCCTTTGACACAGTCTCCCACAACATCCTCCTGGAGAAGCTAGCAATCCACGGCTTCCACAGGTGCAACCTTCGCTGGGTCAAAAACTGGTTGGATGACTGGACCCAAAGAGTGATGGTGAATGGAGCTGCATCCAGCTTGCGTCCAGTAACCAGCGGTGTCCCCCAGGGACCAGTAATGGGCCCAGTCCTATTCAACATCTTTATTGGTGACCTGGATGTGGGAATTGAGTCCACCCTCAGTAAGTTCGCAGATGACACCCAGCTGCTGGGGGACTGTCAGTCTGCCAGAGAGTAGGAAGAAGCTGCAGGAGGACCTGGACAGGCTGGGTTGATGGGCCGAGGCCAATGGCATGAAATTCAACAAGACCACGTGCAGGGTCCTGCACTTTAGCCATAATAACCCCCTGCGACACTATAGACTGGGGGAAGAGTGGATAGAGAGCGGCCTGGCAGAGAGGGACCTGGGAGTTGACAACTGGTTGAACGTGAGCCAGCAGAGTGCCCAGGTGGCCCAGAAGGCCACTGGCATCCTGGCTTATATCAGGAATTGTGTGGTCAGCAGGAGTAGGGATGTAATTCTCCCCTGTACACAGCACTGGTGAGGCCTCATCTCAAGTACTGTGTACAGGTCTGGGCCCCTCACTTCAAGAAGGATATTGAGGTGCTGGATCAGATCCAGAGGAGGGCAACAAGGCTGGTGAAAGGACTAGAGGGAAAGTCTTATAGGGATAGGCTGAGGGAGCTGGGGTTGTTTAGCCTGGCAAGGAGGAGACTCAGGGGGGACCTTACTCTCTTCAGCTTCCTGAAGGGAGGGTGCAGTCAGGTGGGGGCTGGGGCCTTTTTCCAGGCAACTAGCAACAAGACAAGAGGGCATAGCCTCAAGCTGCTCCAGGGGAGGTTTAGGCTGAATACTAGGAAGTACTTCCTCATGGCGAGGGTGACTAGACATTGGAATGGACTTTGCAGGGAAGTGGTGGAGGCACCATCTCTGGATGTGTTCAGGGAAAGGCTGGATGTGGTACTTAGTGCCATGGTCTAGCGATGTAGTGGTGTTAGGTTGGATATGATGGTCTTAAAGATCTTTTCCTGCCTTGGTAATTCTCTGATTCTGTGTCCTGTAAATCAAACTGTGGTCAAAAACCCCAAAGTCCTGTTGGTGGCACCAGGTTTGGAGCCAAGCACTGATCTGTTGGGCTCCCGATCCCTTGACCAGTCGTCCCAAGGCCTTGAAATCTTTCTTCATTGCCCACTTTCATGGTTTAACGGTAATGCTATTGATCCCCTCCCATTCCCTCCCAGGTAGGGAAGGGAGAGAGAATAAGGAGAGAGAGACTTTCCAGATAGAAAACTAAACTAGACAGCTTTAAATAAATATTAATGACAACAGAAAATATGTATAATTATATACAGGTATGTGCAGGAATGTGCAAAACCCCCACCCCCAGCAACTCCCAAGGCACTCTCCTGAGCTGTGAGCAGTTCTGAAATGTCCCGGACTGCTGCCGGAGATAACGGCAGAGTAGACAGGAGCTGAAGGTAGAATTATGAGGGTCAGAAATGCATGACTCTAGGAATCAACAGTGATGGATAGACAGAGTCCTCCCTGGATGCTGGCCATGCACGGAAGAGAAGCAGCAGCAGGAAGGAAAGGGCTTGACTTCCGTGATCCCTGAATTATATATGGTGTGGAATAGTGTTGCAAGCCGATGCCAGGGGGCCCATTGGTTGTTAGGATGCTTTCGCGGCTTGCCCCCCATTTTGGAGGGGTTGAATAAGACCGAGGGCTCACACATGGCATTCGTCTCTCACAGAGGAACGGCCACTGCGGGACCGTATTTTAGAGTGGTAGTTAGAATACACCCCCACCACGCTCACTAATTGCTACTGAGACCAATGTTTAGTTTACGAATTAACTGGTTTATTAAGGGTCAACACAAACTGTGGGATGAGGTTTAGGGAGAATGTACAAATGGCAAATGGCTACCAGGGATATATTAGGGAAGTAATGTGTCCTTCAGGGAGGTAATGCAAAAAGTACTGTGCCCTTAAAGTGTTCTCTCTGAGAGAGGGTTGTGGATCAAAGGAGAGGGAGGGAGGAGTTGAGCTCGGCAAGACAGTTAGAGAGTGTGTCTGTGTGTTTACCCTTCCACAGCATGTGGTTCTTGAGATGCAGCTTCTTTTCCAGCTGGCAGGGCTTAGTAGCAGGTCCGTAGAGGGCCGGCTTCCCAGTAACAGGGGTGACCCCCCAGCAGCAGGCAGGCAGACTGGGCAGGCAGCTACCGCAAGAACTCAAAA
>NW_009952154.1:27387-39402 GCF_000747805.2 Chaetura pelagica | reverse complement strand
CGGTAGGAAGGACCCGATGCTCCAGGAGCCAGAATCCTGGCGCACTCACCGTTCAGGCTCAGGCTCGATCCCTGGGGCAGGCAGGCCCGGCAGTCCCAGCGCCAGGCTCCGCAGCAGGGGGGTGTCCCATGCAGGAAACGTCTGAGCAGACCTTGGTCCCATCTGCTGAACTCGCCGCCTTTTTATACCCCCGTGACCCCCCCGTCCAGCCAGTGTCACTGTCCAGAGCCAATTGGCATCCATGAGCCCCAAGTTAGGGTGGTAACTAGTAAGGGCAATGCATAACTTGTTGCCCATCCTTCCTGCCTTGTACCACATCTGTTGTTTTGGTTTAATTTGTCCTTGAGCAGCAGGCCTGGTTTTGGTCTGTTAGCTGGGTATAATCAGCAGAAGGCCTTCGCTGGCTTAAAAGGCATTTTGTTTAGACTTATGTGGGGAAGAAGAGGAACCATTTCCCACAAATAGTCTCTGGCCAACTTTTCTGTCTGTTTAGTCCGCTCCTCCCTACAGGAGGGTTGCAGATACAACTCTTCTGCTTCTTTAGCATCCACAGCAGAGCAAAGTGTCCTTGATGGCTCAGCTGTAACATAAACATTCCAGTGTTATCAGTCCACTAGCTGGAAAACTTGCTGCTAGTTAAAAGACAGCTTACTGAAGAAAAAAGAAATCAGTAAAAAGAAAATCGGCTTAATTCTTGCTCAAACCAGGACACCCTCAGACTTCTTCTTTCTACCTCATCACTGTGTACCCGAAAGATCAAGGAGGGTAGTAATCTGCTGTACCAGACCAGGAAGTTTCCTGGTTATATCCCTAACCCAGGCCCCAGGGAGGCAGCAGATCTCCCTGTGGGAAGGGTCCGGCTGACATAGGGGACCCTCAGTTCCCTTCAGAAGGGAATCTCCTATAACAATCACCCTCCTCTTGCTCTTAATAGAAGCAGTCTTAATGCTTGGAGCTGTATGCTTCGGCAACAGCCTCGGATGAGGCTTTATCAACATCCTAATTTCCTTGGTCCTCTATCTCCAGAGCCCCGTATCTGTTCTGTAAGGGCACCGGGAAGGTGGAGGAGGTCTAAAGGGGACTTGCATGCTGGACCGAGGAAGGACCTGCTTCCATTCCCCCCCCATCATCTCTTAGGTCCCCCTCTGTTGCCGGGAAGCGAGAGACAGACACAAGATACTCATAGAGTTAAGGTGAATGCTCCGACTTTATTAACCCTTACAGCTCCTTATATAGTATGCTTTATCAGGTGCACACGGATAAACAATATTTATGATTGGTTACATGCTGAGTTGCACGAGGCATATAAAATCGTTGATTGGTGATGAGCCTGTGTCCATGCGCAGTGTCGTAAGCTTAGCTTTGTTATTGAAGCGGTGCAGGTGTTGCTGAAGCGGTGCCAGGGAGCTTATATAAGCGGTGCCAGGGAGTTTATATTTCTCTGATATTGTTCCCGATCTGTCTCTGGTTGACATTGAACATTAGCCAACTATCTCTTAGCTGTTTACTTTAATGTCTTTAAATAGACACTAGCCAATTATCTCTCAGTTGTTTGCCTTAATGTTTTCAGATAGCTCGAAGCCCAGGTTATAGGCTTCTAGTAATTTTCCATATCCACTGTCCCTTAAACTCCTCTACACCCCTCCTTCTGCCTGGTGACAAGAGACTAGGGGATCATCTACCTCTCCTGGAGACTCTACCTGCTGCCTTTTCTCTAAGGATGGTAGGGTGTGGCTCCACCAGTCTTTTTCCCTTTCACATTCCCAGATAGTCCTTAATCTATCCACTTCCTCCTTAAACTCCACCACCAGGCTGAGCAGATCATTCATCCGGTAGCAGTGCACACAGGTGTTGTCTTTGCTGTTCTCTGGCAAGAGTGACAGGCTCAGACATTCCATGCAGCCCAACATCTGAACGGCTGCATGTTTCTGAGGTAGGTCAGTTTCGGTCGCCACATTTCTTCTGACCATGACTTTGGACCGAGATAATCGTTGGATTTTTTCCTGGGAGGGTGAGGACTATCCAGCCAAACTAGTCTGCCCTCACAATCTGCCGTGCCACGCCCTTCTGACATGCCACGCTCCCTGGAGGCTGCCCTTGTACGTGAGAGGGTTTATCCCCGCCCACGCTGAGTCAGAGCCGCCGCTGTCAGGAGTTCGGTCTTCCCGCTCGAGGCGGTGGGGGGGGGGATGTTGGGGTGGTGCCCTGGGGCGCCCTCTTTCTCCTTGCGCTTTTGCCGGGTTTTTTGCTGCTAAGGAAGGGTCCTCCGGCGCCATCCCCTCTCCGGAGCCCTTCACCTCAGTGACTATGATCAAATGAGTTTCACTGGTAGACTGGGATTTTTTTCAAATTTTTATTTGTTCTACAGATTTTTCACAGATTCAGAAGGTAGGACCAGTGGCCAGAGCTCTAAGATTGGGATGTTTGCATTGTAATTATTCAATATGTACACAAGCTACACGGACAGGTATGATGATAAAAGGTAAAAATATAAACTATGAATGAGAAGTCACGTTTCCCACGGGACATACTGTTTGGGTAAGGAGTAATGGAACTTGGTCCACCCAATTAATTCTAAAAGGACCAAGAAAACAAATTACATTTGGGATAATAACATTATGTCCTTCATGGAGAAGAAAGGGTCCTTTTGCCTTTGCCAACAAAACATCAGAACCGACTGTACGAAACCTAGTGCTACTTTGTTTTATTGCTGCTTGGTGTCGTCCTCATTTTGTAATAGCAATATTGTCACCAAACAGGACGAAAAAAACCGTACCGACACCAATGTGTAGATAAGCAGACACTTCTTTATTAAAGCGCTGAGGATATGGGGGATAGCTCCACCTAGCGTATCCTAAGTTACATTACAAACAGCAGGGTTTTATATGTTCAATTTCTATTGTTGAAATTATTTAGCATAAAAATGCATATAGTGCTCGCTTTTACTCATTAAATTTAACTTTTGAATCGATTGGACTCTTATGATCTTTCGAGTTATGTAACTTCATGCATATTAATTTCTAAGAAAAATCATTGGTCATCTATAGTCACACTATTGATTGTAGTCCCTGATATTCAAACCAGGATGGGATGGGGAAGGGGATCTCCAAGCAGCATAACTGGTTACTGTGACCCTGGCCACCGTGTGATAGTTTCAAAATTAATTATTGTATTATTCTTTCCATGGTAGCTGCTTAAACATAATATCTTATTCTTCTTGACTTTATGGTTCCCAGTTAAATATAACACTAGACCCTAGCTACTTGTACCACCTGCTTACTTCGTGTGGTTTCTGTGTCTACTGAAGTAAAACACAGTCACCCCCTCCCCATATGATTCCCTTGAGACCAACATCTCCTAAAAGTTCTGTCTTGCCCAATCTAGCCAATTGGCTTCATCCTGGCTCAAACCAGGACACCTGACCAGGCCCGACCACCCCCCCAAATAGTCAAAATCGAATCAAATCAGTAACAATATGACAAGTTAGAACAGATAGAAAGAGAATTTTAGACTTGGCAGCACAAAAAAGTGTAATGTTTTTAGCATTAACCCTTTAAAAAGCAGCCTATTTTCTCCGAGGTGATACGAAAAAATTGGTGGAGCTAGCACATCTGTTTTTCATTTAGTTCCAAGAGAGAAATACACACTGAATTTGGGACATCTCCCACATTCATAGTTCTTTGGAAACCTGACAACATAAATTTACCTGTGCTTTACAGTACATTTCTGTCAGTAGCTTACAGCATATTGTGATCAGTTTTCTTTTAACATGCTAGACACAAGATCTCCTGTTTTCTGAGATTAGTGTTTCATTAAATGCTAAATTTGGGAAAATTTATCCTAAGAAGCCATTTACTTGTATTATCTAAAAAAATTGTTCAAATTGATAGGTTTTTGATGTATTCTGAGCAGCACAAGCTAGACTCCCTCATGTGCAGCTAGATTCTTCAGCATCTACTTATTAATTTCTGAGCCCCTAACATACCTGCAAGGGAAGAGAAAATAGATCTATGAAGAGCATGACCTACTTATTCCTACTCCCTCCTGTTGCTGGCTTTCCTTGCTGCATGTCTGTTTATAGAGATGAGGTGTTGAGTAACATTAGCACAAATCTGCTTTGACACTGCAGGAAAAATACAGGGGTTTGGGGGGAGTTATTCCTATAAAGTCCCCATCTTTGCCTCTGATTGTGCTAATGTAAAATGGAAACAAGCGCTTCTGTATCAGCACAGCAGCAATGCTTTGTGCAGGCATAAGAAGCTGTGAAATGTGCTTAAAATTGGGAATGAGTTCAAGGAAACTGGATGAACCATAGAGGGGATGTAAACCAGTTGAGTAAAGGAAGATCAAAAGCTAAGGTCTTATCTGTACCTCAAAATTTCACTTGTCTAAACTTAATTTTTAAAAAAGATAAATTTGAACTTGTGCTAGATGATGTGAGGTGTGAGCCAGATGCAAACATGCTTATAGCAAGTAACTTTTTTAAACTGTCGAGAGATTTTCTTACCTTGTCAGGTCATCAAAGCTAATGTAGCTTGTGTCTGGAAGCCTATCAGAAACCTTGGGATGTCACCATATTTCAGTAAGGTATCCCAGGGGTGGGGTCCACAAAATGCAATTTACGTGCGCAGTGGACAAAATATTATGCCTTCAGAAGAGACCAGGCACAAGTGAAAGTAAATAAAACTTATTTAATGGAAAATTCAGTTTGTGGCTATTCCTTCCCCCATCTTAGTAATCATCTGAGTTCTTTGTACTATAGAGAAACAGGTAAATAGCGCTAATTCCCAGAAAGTCACAGGAATTCACAGAAGAGAAGGCAGTAGCTTTTCCTATTGCTCTTTTTCCCTGGAAGAAGATTGAGACCAACAGGAAGTAGGGAGGGGGCAAGCAGAGGAAAATATTCTGATACTTGTTGTGTGTTCTTTACATAGTGCTCTTCCTTCTTTTTCATACTGTGAGAATAGCGTTCCTGCTTTTTCCTCTTTCACATGTAGATTTTACACAGGGGCGGTGCTAGTATGTCCCAGTGGCACAGCGATGAGAGTGATGGTAAGCATGGATGGAGCGAGTGAGTTAGTTCCAGGGTCTGGACTCCGCATGCCTTGTGCCTGGGGCTGTGTCATCCTTAGAGCTGGGGGAGGGACAGTTCTTGGCTGAGGTGACTCCCTGCGGCACTGCCTTGCCTTTGCCTCGCGGTGATGGTGGCTCACTCTGGTCCTCTGTCAGGAATTGGAGGGCACTCTGGTGAGAGGAATCGGCTTATGTAACTGGGGCTAAAGACAGTCCTGGGCTGTTGCTTTGGTGTGCCTCAAGTAAACTGATCAGAGCTTTGCATATGTGTAGTCAGAAGGATGTGTTCTCGCATCTTGTAGAGATGGAAATGGAAAATGTTCAGAAAACATTGCGAGTGGAGAACAACCAACTTCAGAAACTGAAGAAAGTGCTTTCTCTTAATAACATAAATTTGTGTGAGCAGAGAGTTGGACGGTTTAGCAACTAGCTTTTTCAGATTCTGATTGCAAAGAGAAACTGTTTTTTAATCACATTTTTATTTTTAATTGCTTTGATATGCAGATCTTTCTAAGCTTATAAAACCTCTAAAAATATATGCAAGGATTCTTAATATATATATTTTTTAATATATGTTGAAGATGTTATAAAGCACTAACAAAATACTCTCTAAGCTGTGTTTAGTTGATCTCACATATACTGTCTCATAATGTAGCAGAAATACAGAATTATTTCTAAATAAAATTTGAGACAGCTACAATGTTAACTGTTTTTACTTCGTGGTTTAGGTCATCATTAATTTGCTATACTTTTGGGTTTTTTTGTTTATTGGGTTAATTTTGAATGCTTTGTCAGGACTTTTTCTTAGAAGTATGTTGCTGGAATGGTAAAAGCATCTAGAGAGTTCTTTTAGAATAAACAGACATGCTAGGTCCGGCTGTCATGGAATTAACTTTCTTCATAGCAGCCCATATAGTGCTGTACTTTGAATTTGTGACCAAAACAGTGTTGATAACACACCAATGTTTTAGCTATTGCTGAGCAGTGCTTACACAGTGACGTGGCCTTTTTTTTCCCCCAGTTTGCCCCTCCAGCGAGTAGGCCGGGGGTGGACAAGTTGTTGGGAGGGGACACAGCTGACCCCAACTGACCAAAGGGATATTCCAGCCCATATAACATCATGCTCAGCAATAAAATTGAGGGGTAGTCTTTCCCAGGTGGTTGTCACTCAGAGACGGGGTAGGCATTGGTTCGCTGGTGGGAGGTGGTGAGTGACTGCCTTTGTTTTCTTCCTGCTCCCCTTCTCTTATTAAACTGTCTTTTATCTCAATCCATGAGTTTTCTTGCTGTTTCTCTTCCTATTATCTCTCCCATCATGCTGGTGGAGGGGGGGAGTGAGCAAGTGGCTGCGTGTGTGTTTGGCCACTGGCGGGGGTCAACCCGCCACAGCAGGCAAATAACATATTTAATGTATTGAAACAGGGCAACCTCACAAAAGGACGAGAACATCTGAAATTGAAGAGAGACTTGAATCTTTAATATGCAGAGTGGGAGAGAAGGTATATATACTATTTCCATATTGTTTTGTGACTTTGGGTCCTTGAACATAATACATTGTTTTCTTTGTTCTATATGTTTGTATGTGTTAATAAAACATCAGTCATCCAAAAAAAGAAAATAAATTGGAAACTTCCTAGCTGGAAAATTGTTGGCCTGGGAAAACTGGGTATTTAAAAAGAAAGTTCTTAAATGCTAACCCTGTGATGCAGTGCTGAAGTATAAGTGAAGAGGTATCATTCAAACTCTAAACTTTATCACTGCTTTTTTCAAGGAGTAGAGGGAAAATAATGAGATGTATACAAAAAAAAACCAAAGAAACAAACAAGAAAAGACCCCACCAATGCCACAACTGATCTTGGGACTTAGCTAGGCTTGGTGCTTGTAACAAACATTGAAAAAATGGTGACAACAAATATGATGAGTCTTATACATTAATTTAAGTCACATACAAGCTATGTAGATGTTTCACTTCCCCATATATAATTAATATAATGTTTAATTCAATCACCGAGAGACCTCTTAATTCCTAGGAAAACACTAGAGCACCTTGCTGTGGAGAAGTCACAACTGAAGTTCTTAGTCATTTTTGCTTCTTATTTCTAGCAAATGAGAGAAATTGTGAGTTCCTAATGGATTTGAATCATTACTTCTAACAGGAAGAAAATGCAAAATAATACTTTGTTTTATCCTATCTGCTTGTCTTCTGCATGTTACTGTGGGGATAGTTGATATACCTGATTGATGAGAAGACTGTTTGACTGTTTGACTGTTTTCTTTCTTAGAGTACTTCCTCTCTGGAGAGCAACTTGGAGGGTCTAGGTGGTGTCTTGGAAGCTGATCTACCAAACTATAAAAGCGAGATATTAAGAATTCTTTGTACTGTGTATGTATGCAGAAGATTTGGGAGGTGCTCTGTTATCTATGCTAAAAAGAAAAGTTTAAGTATTTGAAGTACTTTAAATGCTGTGAACAGCTTTCAGTTCTTGAACACTGTTATTGCTTATGATTTGTCTTATTCACAGAATCACAGAATGTTAGGGGTTGGAAGGGACCTCAAAAGATTTATATAGTCCAATCCCCCATTCCAAACAAAAGAAACCTGACGAGAAGCTTAGTCTATTGACTTAGGCATAGATCAAGGAAAATATCCATGTACAGTACTCCCATTTGAAATGTGTGTGCAAGGTCATAAGCAAAGTAGATCCCAGAGCTGCTTTCTCATTGCCACAGGGAATATGCTGGGTAGTATCTTGTTTCTGAATGGAACAGTCACTAAAGAAAACAAAAATCTGTTGGGCACCAATTCTTATCTGTGTATGCCTACATTTCCTATTCCCCTTTTTAGGGGCTAAATGCTCCTCTCTCCATGAACCTGCCCTCTAGTAGATGAAGGGAGATGAAGAGAGATGAAGGGACAAGAGGTAGGCTCCTCCCTTGGCTAGCAGCACTCCTTCCTCTCCCTAGCAAAACACTGGAATAGAGTTGCTTTGTCTGTTGGGCCACTGGGGACATGTCCCAGGAGGGGATTGTGTGGGGTCTGCAATACTATACCACTATTTTTTTTTTTTTTAATGGAGGGGGTTGGTGTTTCAGTGCCAGCTTGTGCTATAGCTGTAAGGAAACTTTAAATCCATTATGTAGCACTGTTCATAAACGTAAGTCAAACAGTACATCTGTTTGCCACACCAAACTTCAAGCTGAATTCCTTTGAAGGCATGGGGTTAGCTTTCACATTTACAAAACATTTGAAGAAAATAAGTAGTTACAATAGGATTTAACTTGTCTGTGTCTTTATGACCTTATACTGAAAATTGTTAACTTAAGTTTGAGATGGTTACAATCAAATTTAACTTTTAAGTGACATAAAATGTTTATATTTCTTGTGTATTCTTGTTGTTCTAATATATATATTGCTGATTAAATATTCTATAAGCAGCTGTCACAGGTCTTGCGATCGCTCGCCCTTGTTCTCGTGGGGGACTTCAACTTCCCAGATGTCTGCTGGAAATATAACACAGCAGAGAGGGAACAGTCCCGGAGGTTCCTGGGCACACTGCCAGCTCATGTTCAGCCAGCTGTCAATCAGCACCTCCAGGTCCTTCTCTGCTGGGCATCTCTCCAGCCACTCCTCCCCAAGCCTGTAGCACTGCCAGGGATTGTTGTGGTCAAAGTGCAGGACCTGACATTTGGCCTTATTGAAACTCATGCCATTGGCCTTGGCCCAATGGTCAAGCTTGTCTAGATCCCTCTGCAGAGCCTCCCTGCCCTCAAGCAGATTGACACTCCTACTCAACTTAGTGTCATCTGCAAACTTACTGAGGGTGCACTCTATCCCTTCAACCAAGTAATCAATAAAGATGTTAAACAGGAGCGGCCCCAGCACTGAGCCCTGGGGAAACCACTCATGACCGGCCGCCAAATGGATTTAACTCCATTGAACACAACTCTTTGGACCCGGCCATCCAACCAGTTTTTTTATCCAGCAAAGCGTGCGTGCATCCAAGCCAAGAACAGCCACCTTCTCTAGGAGAATGCTGTGAGAAACCTTGTCAAAGGCCTTGCTAAAGTCAAGATAGACAACATCCACAGCCCTTCTCTCATCCAATAAGCATGTTACCCTGTTGTAGAAGGAGATGAGGTTAGTCGAACAGGACCAGCCTTTCATGAACCCACACTGACTGGGCCTGATCACCTGGTTATTCTGCACGCACTACATAATGGTACGCAGGAAATGGGGTCAAGTTGCACCAGGGGAGGTTCAGGCTGGATATTAGAAAAAATTTATTCACATGAGAGAGCATTGGAACAGGCTGCTCAGGGACGTGGTGGAAGCACCATCCCTGGAGATGTTCAAAAAAGGGGTAGGCGTGTTGTTTCATAAAATGGTTTAGTGGTTAGGGGTTGTGGGTTGGACTTGATGATCTTGAAGGTCTTTTCCAACTGTCACCATTTGAGTCAGGATCGACAACAATGCTCTCAATACCCTCCCCCTCCCACCCAGGTAGGGAATGGATTGAAAACTAAACTACACAGCTTTAATTAAACACTAATGATAAAAGAAAATATATACAATTACATACAAAGGTCTTCAGGAAATGTACAGAACCCCTATTGCCTCCCCCCACTCCCAGCAACTGCCACAGCACTCTCCTTAGCTGTGAACAGTCCCGAAAAGTCCCGGACTGCTGCCAGAGAGAGCACAGAGTTATAAGGGTCAGGAGAGCTTGAGCCTAGGGGTTGACGGTGATGGATGGACAGAGTCCTTCCTTGACGCTGGCCATGGATGGAAGAGAAGGGAAGAAGAAGCAGGAAGGATGTTGTCTTCTGTGATCTCTGACTTTCCTCTGAGCTTACATAGATATATGGAATGGAATATCTCTGGCCAATTTTCCTGTCTGTCTAATTCAATCTCCTACGGGGGGAGTCATAGATCTCCCCATAGTGCCTGATCCAGCAGAAAAGACGTGACCTTGAAGTCCCAGCAATAACAAAAACATTCCAGTGTTTGTTATCAGTCCAAGCTGGGACACTTAGCTACTAGTTAAAAGAAAGCTTACTGAAGGAAAAAAAAAGTCAGTAAAAGGAAATGTGGCTTCATCTTGGCTCAAGCCAGGACATTCCACCCCTTATTCCATACCATATATTACATATAGGCTCTATATTTTACCTGCTGTCAAATTAAGGATTCTCCCCCAGAGTCAGATTACCTTGAGGTACACATTGTATTTCACCACCCTCCATCATCACACACCAGGTATGTCCAGGTCCCTGAGCAAAAGCAACATCCTGGACAGGTTTAACTTTGCCTGAAGCAGGATAGACCCAAACACTTTTACCCAGCAGATTTCTCTCACATACCACAGGGACTTTATCCCCATCTGCAGTATGTAAAAGGTCTGACTGAGCAGGAGCAGCTCGATTGATGGATCCCGTGGTATTAACTAACCAGGTGGCCTTTGCCAAATGTTTGTCCCAGTTTTTGAAAGTTCCACCACCCATTGCCTTCAGAGTAGCTTTCAACAGACCATTTCAGCTGTCCCTGAGGCTTGTGCATAGTATGGGATATGGATTCACAGTCATGGATAACCTGCACAATAGCGTCCATGGTTAAGTTCACCCCTCGGTCATGAGCCCATTTATATGTTGCATCTCTGCTCTGATGACCTGAAGAGTCATGGGCCCATTGAACCAGAAAGAGCTCACCCTTATGTTCCCAGTCTAAGTTTATTTGGAACACTTGAGCAGCCTCATCTGCTCGTTGATTGTGTCAATGTTCCTTAGTGGCTTGACTCAGAGGCACGTGTGCATCTACATGACGCACTTTTACCTCCAGTTTCCCTATCCAAGCTGCAATGTCTTTCCACAGGTCAGCAACCCAAATAGGTTTACCCTTTCGCTGCCAGTTGTTCTGCTGCCACTGTTTTAGCCAACCCCACAAGGCATTTGCTGCCATCCATGAGTCAGTGTAGAGATAGAGTCTTGGCCACCCCTCTCGCTCAGCAATGTCCAAAGCCAGCTGGATGGCTTTTACCTCTGCAAACTGACTTGATTCACCTTCTCCTTCAGCTACTTGTGCAACTAGTCTTGTAGGACTCCACACAGCAGCTTTCCATTTCTGGCAGTTCCCTACAAGACGACAGGAGCCATCGGTGAAAAGAGCAAATTATTTCTCAGTCTCTGGTAGATGAAGATGTGGTGGAGCTTCTTGAGCCCGTCTCACCACTTCTTGTGGTGGCATTCCAAAGTGTTTGCCTTCTGGTCAGTTTGTAACTGCTTCTACAATACCTGGACGATTAAGCTTTCCTACTTTAGCTTGCTGGGTAAATAAAGCAGTCCATTTACTCCAAGTCACATTGGTGGTATGATGGATAGGAGAAACATTACTCTGGAACATGAAAGATAGATGGGTACTTGTCATAGGTGACTCACTTCTAAAGGGAGTGGAAGGCCCTAGCGCAGGACAGACCCACTTTTTAGGCAGGCCAGCTGCTTCCCTGGGGCTAGGGTTAAGGCTATATGGAGGAAGCTCCCTACCCTAGCTTGGCCCTCAGACTACCACCCATTATGGTTATTCCAAGTAGGCAGTGATGAGGTTCTGGGAAGCCTGCACTGGAGCAGCTTGCTCCTGACCTCGTGGGAAGACCTCATGAAGGAGAGGTTCGTGGAGGACAGAGTATGTACCTGGCCAATGCTAATTGGCTAATTTGAACAGTGGTACTTTCTCGAACACTGATCTATAAAAGAGGGCAAGTTCTGCAGGCCCGCGGCTCTCTGCCTGCCCAGGCGGAGACCCTACTGCAGTACCAGAAGCTGCCTGGAACGCCATTAACCACCGCCTGGAGAAGCCGAAGGGGGAGCCACCTGTACTCGTGCTGCAGGGAGCCAGCCTGCTCCTGAGGGACCGTTGTCCACCGAAGCCTGCCCGGCTGGAGCCTTCCCGAG
>NW_009952154.1:12661-27231 GCF_000747805.2 Chaetura pelagica | reverse complement strand
TGAACCCTGCCAGCCACATTCCAGGAACCACACACTACGGAAAGGTAAACGCACACACACACTCTCAAACTTTCCTGCTGGGCTCAACTCCTACCCTTTTACTCCATTGTTTCCACACCTCTCCCTCGGAGTGTGCATTTGATAAGACCACAGAACCTTTGAATTATTTTCCTGATATGTACCTAGTCTGCTTCTCCTGAACCTTGGTCCCTTAGTTTGTATTAACCCTTAATAAACCGGTTGATTTGTAAACTAAACATTGGTTTCAGTAACAATTTGTGAGCATGGTGCGGAGGGGTATTCTAAAACACTCTAAAATACAGTCCCACAGCGGCCGTTCCTCTCTGAGAGGCAAATGCCATGTGTGAGCTCTCGGTTTCATTCACAAAGCCCTCCACATTGAGGGCGGGAAGTCGCAGAAGCATCCTGACAGCCGGTAGCTCCCTGGCATCGGCTCGCGACATCTGGTGTCAGAAGTGGCATACCGAGGGTCTTCTAGAACCCGCCACTCCACGCTCTCAATTGCTAAATTGCTAAATTGATATTTGGAAACAAAAAACCACAACAAAACAAAACAATTGGTGTCAAAATGAGTACCAATGCTGAAACTGTTTGTGCAGAAGATGCCACTTGTGCAGAAAATGCTCCTCATGCAGAAAGTGTCACCAGTGCAGAAAATACCAAGGTTCAGGAAAATCATAAATCATAAGTACACTCCAACCAGCGATCAATATGTGGATTTAGGATGCCTATAAGAAGGCAGGCTTCTATAGCATTGCAGACAACCTCATGGCCTTGCATAAAGGTACCTTTTTAAATAAAGATATGGAGAGCCAGATTAAAAAATACAGAGTTGATCATATTAATGCTCACTGTTTCTTTATCCTGGCCACTGCTGCGTGGCAGGATGGGGAGGAGCTGCAGCAAGAGAATACAGGGCTGCAGCCAGAGATGAAAGAGCTGCAGTGAGAGCTTAAAGGGCTGCAGCATGAGAGTAAAGGGCTGCAGCAACAGTATACAAGGCTGCAGCAAGAAAATAAAGGGCTGCAAAAGCAGTTAAAACAGAAAAATACTCCCCCTTTGAGGGGTATTCTCAGATTCCAGTAGCCTGGATGATGAGCTCCAGGACTACCCTAAAACAACAAAAAAATGCAAGTCCACAAGCTCGAAGCAGGTGCCCTTCCCCGAGCAGTCAGTTAAGAAGCGTGTCTTTTAATGACAACACAGAAAATCTCCATCCTTCCATTTCAAAATCAAAGCGGTGGCCATCAGAGCAGAAAGCCCCCACACAGCCGCTCTCTCTCTCCTCACCAGCCAATAGAGAGCCAGAGAGCTTAGCAGCTGTGATAAGGGTGCTGCGTGCGTTAGATCACTCAACAATTATTAAAAAACTTAACACTCTGGAAAAGAAATTAAACCTGCTCTCTGCATGTGTGGAAGGTACTTCAGCCCACTCATCTTCTTACTATAGTTCTGAGGATGAGGGGAGAGTGGAACATAAATGCCCCCACCCGGTTGTGAAAAGCGATTTTTTCCATTATAAAGATACTGGTAAAAGAACAGTGACATATAAAGAAACACCTTACACACCAATGGAATTGGCACAGCTTAAAAAACAATTCAGCAGGCTTCCGTCTGAGACAGGTACTGAATATGTTGTTAGAGTGTCCATCTCGGGGGGGAAACAAAATCATGTTAAATGAAGATGAAGCCACAGGGTACTGGGGAACCAGAATTATTTTAACAACTGAACATCTGACTTACCCTAACTCAGTGTGCAGCTTGGTTCAATTGACCCCATTTCTAGGGGAGAAGTGAGTGTCCTGCGAGGGGACCATTCTAATCTTTTGGAAAATACACACAAAAGCTGCTGCAATTCAAATGATTTATGAACATGATTTGGTGCCGAATCTGGATAGTCCTATGACTCTCCGAGTGAATACAGATAGAATGAATGCTTTAATCAGGGGACTCCCTGAGTCACTGAGAAATGCATCCATCCAAATTAAAGATAAAATTTGAATAACAGAGGGTACCACCTGGTCTGATTTGGCCAGGGAATTGATAGATTACAGCAGGACTTATGGTCCACCTGAACCTGAATATTCTCTCAAGCCTCCTGCAGTCAGACAAGTCACTCAGCCCTCATATGCTGATGTGGCTGCTAGGCCACCCCAGAACCCTCCTCTTCCACAGCAGCAAAAGGAATCACGGGGTGACTGGACAGTTGTGAACAGAGGTAAACGGAACAGAAAGCCAAACAGCACACACAGAAGCCAACGCCCTGAAAATCGACGTGCTTCGTCACAAAGTGAGCCATACGCTAAGCTTAAGGAGGAATCCAAGTGTATAGGCATCCCACCTGTGGTTTTGGCTCAGAATTATTCCTACAATCTCCTAAAACCACTGGTAGAGAACTGGCCTAGAAGGTCATACAGACACACTCACAGCTGCAGTACCTAACATTACTGATTTAGAGCTAGAAATCCAAGAAGCAGCATACCCAGTGCTGGCCTCACTTGATGTAAAAGGATATGTTCTTTCAAATTCCTATTGATCCTGAGGGCCAAAAATATTTTGCTTTCACTTGGGATGGGGTACAGTACTCTTTCACAAGGTTGCCCCAGGGATATAAACACTCACCCACACTGGCCCACCACGTGCTTGCGTGTGAGCTGGAAAATATTCCAGAAATAAAAAATAACTCCAAAGTCAAAGTCTATCAGTACATAGACAATGTGCTGATAGGGGGCCAGAGTAAGGAGGAGGTAAAAGCAGTTTATGATGGCATAATTAAGCATTTAACAGACATGGAAATAGAGGTCCCTGAGGAAAAGAGGCAGCACCTATCCCAAGAGGCAAAATTTCTGGGAATAAGGTGGAAAGGAGGAACCTGGAACATTATTCCTTCTGATACTTTGTCTCACCTAGGAGAGATAAAAGTACCCACCAATAAGAAAGAGCTGCAAGAAATACTGGGAACCCTTCAGTATTGGAGAAAGTATATCCCAGATTGATCCATCATAGCACGTCCTCTTTTTCATTTATTGAAAAAGAATCAGTATTGGGAATGGGATCAGTCTCATGATGACGCCCTTGAACTATTATTATTGGAGGCACAGACATTCCAGACTCTGGGACCTCTCCACCCAGAGGATCCAATAATAATAGAGTGGGGGTTCTCAGACAGTGCCTTATCATATCACTTTTGGCAACAGGGACCTAATGGGAGTACTCGACCGATTGGCTTTTACTCTCAGTCATTTAAGGATTCAGAAAAGTGATACTCCATTCCGGAGAAGGGGTTTTTAACAGTGTGTACAGCACTGAAAGAAGTCAGCAAAATCATTAAAAAACAAAGGGTAATTCTCCAAGGCCCTTTCAAGGTAGTTAACCAAGTACTGTCTGGAAAGGGCCCTCCAGAAGGAATATCCCAAAAGGGTACAATCAGGAAATGATATAACCAAACTGAGTACTATTCTGGACTTTTCAAACTTGAAGAAGGCTCAGATAATTAAAAATTCAGGAAAAAATTGGATCTACAGATGAAAAGGATTTAATAATGAAAACTCCCGGTCCTATTAAAGAGGCCCTGGAATACAAGAGTGAAATGGTTAATGCTTAGTTTACAGATGCTTTGTCCTGAATAGAAGGGAAAACCTGGTTGTTTAAGTCTGCTGCAATTAAACCCTCCACAGGCGAACAAATAATAAACCAAGATAAGGGCAGTGCCCAAGTGAGAGATCTGGACACTGTTCTTAATGTTTTTTGTAAAAGAAAAAGCCTCCAAGGACGCTGTGTACATTTACACGGATTCCTTTGCAGTCTTCAAAGGTTGTGTGGAGTATTTTCTGGAAACAGAATAACTGGGACATTAACAGGGTGCCTGTCCGGCATAAGGAGAAATGGCAGCAAATACTGAAGATTGCTAAAGAGAACCCTAATTTTCATGTAGGATGGATATCTTCTCACTAGACTAATTTGAAAGATGAAGCTAATAAGTGGAATAACTATGTTGATGAGCTAGCTAGAATTGATGTGAAGGCAATCCGATCAGCTATCACAGAAGGAGAAACTCAGGAATGGAAAAGATTGTAAAAGAGGCCATTCAGGAATCTTTGACTTATACAAAGAGGCACAAGCCCATGGGTGGGCTGTCACCCGTGAGCAGTGTAAAACAGTCATTTCTTCATGTGATCTTCACAAAATCAGACTTGGGGAACATCCACTAACATCTGATCATTTACGTATCAGGGAAGGAAAACCCTTGTGGTCCGCATGGCAGGGGGACTACATCGGTCCCTTCCGCAGATCAGGAAACAAACAATACATCATTGTGATTGTGGAAGTGGTATCAGGATTGACCTGTGCTGAAGCTGTTTGGGGAAAATGCAGTTCGCTTTTTGGAAAAGGTATTTGGGGTTCTGCCTAAACCCACAATTCAATCTGACAATGGAACTCACTTTACATCACATCTTGTACAACAGTGGGCCAAAAGAAAAGGCATTAAATGGACATTTCACTGCATTAATATTAATTCATTCAAGATTCGTTCCATCTACAAAAATACCCACGTTATTTCAATATTACAATTAAAGATTTAAACACAGTCTAAGAGATGCCAAATGAGGGGGAGCAGTTATTACAAGGAGAGCAGGGCTGATGTTCAGAGGGATGTGGACGGGCTGGAGAAATGTGTTGACAGGAACCTCATGCATTTCAACAAAGGTGAATGCTAAACCCTACACCTGGGGAGGAACAACCCCATGCACCTGTACATGTCAGGAGCTGACTAGCCAGAAAGGAACTTTGCAGAAAAGGACCTGGGAATTCTAGTGAACAAGTTAAACGTGAGCCAGCAGTGTGTCCTTGAAGCAAAGCATGCCAATCACATTCTGGGCTTTATTGGCAAGAGCATAGCCAGCAGGTCAAGGGAAGTGATCCTTCCCCTCTATTCAGTACTCGTAAGGCCACATCTGAAGTGCTGTGTCCAGTATTGGGCTCCTCAGTACAAGGCAGACATTGATACATACTGGAGCCAGTCCAGCGGAGAAAAAAGTAAAAGTTCAATAAAAAGGAAAAACTGCATATATCAGCCACCTCTTCCCTCTAATACTTTTGGTTTAATTATGAAAGAGGGCGCAATTAGTGCTGCATTACATTTGCATATATCTGTTTAGCACTTTCTGGAGCTGTAAAAAGCAAAGCCACTGCAAGAAGAACACTCTAAAATTTTTCTTTTTGCAGGTGTGAACCATTTTAATCGGTACATTACAGCTTCCTTCTCCAAAAGGTACTTTCAGTACAGAACCTTGTAACCCCATTTCCCAAGATTATGTTCAGTGACCATTCCTTATTTAGCAGTATTTCCTAAAGAAAACTGTCATAAACCTCTCCATATATTTTATTTTTCAGGATCTTTTCCTCACAGTTGTCTGGGTCTATGAATTTAAAGTATTTCTAAATTAACAATATTCAAAGCTATTGATCTATACTTGAATAGGTACCAGAAAGAGTTTATTTTTATGGTTATAAATTACTTCAGATAGCTTTCTGTGTGGGACAACAGGTGATCTATTTCAGCATCTTTCTTCGCATACAAACACCTTTCCAACCCAAGGCAAAGATGACAGAAATGCGAACACATACCGATCACATTGTACCTACAGGAAATAAATTAAAAAGGGATTTCTTTGACAAACTTATTGAATATGTCTCAATGCAAAGAGTAGCAAACCCAGGGGATGTAGAGATCGAATCCAGTTAAATCAGCAATCAATACTTAGGATTACAACTGTGTGTAATTTCAAGTTCTGGGAAGGCCACACTGAAGCAGCTTGCTCCTGACCTTGTGGGAAGAACTCATGAAGGAGAGGTTCATGGAGGACTCTCTCCCATGGGAGGGACCCCATAGGGATGCAGGGGAGGACTGTAAGGAATCCTTCTTCCTGAGGAGGATGGAGGGGCAGGAACCACCAGCCTGTGAACTGACTCTAAATCCTCATCCCCTGTCCCCCTGTGCTGCTGGGGAAGGAGGTAGAGAAATCAGGAACAAAGTAATTTGGGCCCAGGAAGAAGGGAGGGGTGGGCGGTAACGTGTAAGCACTGTTCTTTGTGTTGTCTGTGTCCTGTGTGCATCTGATTAGTGTTACATTAAATTATTACATCACTAGACACAGGTACACAGAAATAACCGATTTTTCTGAAAAAAAACCACTGATTTACTCAACATGAATTATCCATTTTGCCCCCTCATTTGGCATCTCTTAGACTGTGTTTAAATCTTTAATTGTAATATTGAAATACTGTGGGTATTTTTGTAGGTGGAACGAATCTTGAATGAATTAATATTAATGCAGTGAATTTGTGTGTCACACTTGAACTCCTGGATTGCACTCTGGTGTTTATTTTAGTAGCAAAATGGCAGATGCCTTTAATGCATAGTTCCCGGTGACTGGACAAGGGGCAATGGGCACAAACTAAAACATAGGACGTTCCATTTAAATATGAGGAAATACTTCTTTATGGTGAGGGTGACAGAGCACTGGAACAGGCTGCTCAGAGAGGTTGTGGAGTCTCCTTCTCTGGAGATATTCAAAACCTACCTGGATGCAGTCCTGTGTAATATGCTCTAGGCGATCCTGCTTTAGCAGGGAAGTTGGACTTTATGATCTATAGAGGTCCCTTCCAACAATTCTGTGATTCTGTGAAGTTAAGAGCAAGATTGCTGTTCAGAGTTAAGTTGTCCCTTGGTTTACTGAATCACTAGATGGCTTCTAATAAGCAATTTAAGTAGCTGCTTGTTTGTTTGTTTTGGGGATGTGTGGGGTTTTTTAATGCAATAAGGAACTTACCTACAGGTTTGATAGTCCATGCGTCACAGGGAGCTACAAGTTAATTTATAAAATTCAACATATCTGATATTTCCTGTATTTTCCTTCAGTACTTGGACTGCCTTTGGGCCCAGATTCAGAGATTGAAAAAAGACCATTGGCAAGAAAGACACATTCTGAGGCCATACCTTTCCTTTGGCAGTATTCTTTGTGAAGCATTGCAGCATAATGTGCCTCTGTTCACTCCTCCACCTCACACTGAAGATTCAGTGTACCCAATGCCAAGGGTTACTTTTCGGATGTTTACTACACAGATGACCCAGAGATATGTATTTGCTGGGTGTCCTGGTTTGAGCCAGGATGAAGACAGTTTTCCTTTTGCTGATTTTTTTTTCCTTCAGTAAGCTTTCTTTTAACTAGTCGCAGTGTGTTCTAGCTAAGGGTGATAAGACAGTGGAATGTTTTTCGAACTGCTGGGTCTTCAAAGTCCCACCTTTACTTTGTCAGCTCAGACACTACAGGGAGATCTGTGACCCCCCCTCCCCGTGGGAGGCTGAATTAGGCAGACAGCAAAATTGGCCAGAGATATTCCATTCCATATATCTACGTAAGCTCAGAGGAAGGTCAGAGATCACAGAAGGCAACTTCCTTCCTTTTTCTTTTTCTTCCCTTCTCCCGTCTATGGCCAGTGTCTGGGGAGGACTCCGTCCATCCATCACCGTCGACACTTATGCTTATGCTCTCCTGACCCTCATAACTCTGCTTTCTCCAGCAGCAGCTCTGGAATTCTTCAGGACTGTTCACAGCTCAGGGGAGTGCTGTGGGAGTTGCTGGGGGTGGGGGGAGGTGAGAGGCTTTTGCACATACCTGAACATATCTGTATATAATTGCTCATATTTTCTTATATCATTAGTGTTTAATTAAAGCTGTGTAGTTTAGTTTTCAATTCAGCAAAGTCTCTCTCTTTTTCTCTCTCTCCTTCCCTACCTTGGTGGGAGGTGATCAAGAGCATTGTTGTTGAATCTGCATCAAACGGTGACAATTTATTGACTCCCAACGTGGGGTTTGGATTTAAGGCCAGATTATAACTTTTCATTAATTGGTAGTGTTCAAAATTCCATCTCTGATGGGAGGAATCCCTCAGATAGCAATGGCCAACACTTCTGCTGAATTTCATGATGGATTGAAAACTGAACAGACACTTGCTGCAATGAATCTACTGGATCTTTTTCCAAACATGCAATTGTACGTGTTGTATACAGCCAAGGGCATGCTGCTCTTTGTAGCTGCTCTTGTGATTGTTTTATGGTTTATTGACAGAACTGTAGCCATAATCAACTGTATAATTACCAGCCTACTAATACTAGGGATTATGATACTGTTCTTTATGGGGGCACTGTATGTGTACAGTTAGAGTACAAGTCCTAGTGGTACAACTCCTGAAGTGACTGGAATGGTCCATGTTGGTAATAGCAGTAGCTGGTTCAATTTTACCTCTCCACAAAAGATTGTCCAGACGAGGGAAGCGGTCAGCCGACTGTGCCTTGTTGGCGCTGTGGAAAGTGCTATCATTGGGGCAATCAGTGATGATCAAGGCTTAACAACCAAGGCCAGCTCATTCAGGGAAATGGAAAGCGGGGTGCGAGACCCGGCACCCTGAAAATCAACAACAGGGTCTGTTACAACCAGGAAATGCCGCCTGCACTGCTGTCTCAGCCGGCTTGCATTCCTGGAGATGCACAACCGGAGATCTCACAGCCAGCACAGCAGGGAGTGCCAGGTTGGATTTGGTCACAGTCACAAGCAGCGTACTAACAGATTCGACTGTGCATTTATTGGACACAGGAGTCTACGGCCCTTTGCCCGAAGGTTTTTGTGGTCTTTTGCTGGGTCGCTCCTTTGTTACACGTTCTGGCTTGTTTGACTTGCCTGGTGTTATTGATTCTGATTTTGCAGGACAAATCAAAATCATGGTGTGGACGCCACACTCACCTTGTACTATTCACTCTGGTCAGTTGGTGGCACAGCTTTTGTGATTGCCATTCTCTGTCCTCGCTGCTGCTGATTGCAAGCAAAGACAAGAGAGTTTTGGGAGTACTGGTAACCCACAGATATTTTGGATCTGACAGGTAACTGCTGGACAGCCGCTTTTAACTGTCCTTATAAAAGGCCGACCTTTTGTCGGGATGGTTGACACTGGTGCCGATGTCTCGATCATAAATCAGTGTGATTGGCCACGGGTCTGACCCTTGGCACGGGTGCAAGTATCAGTTACAGGCATAGGGGGAGCTCGGATCCCACTTCAGAGTGCTCTCACACTTCTGGTGGAAGGCCCAGAGAAAAAGCAAGCTGTGTTGAAACCCTATGATGTTTTCCCCATTCCATGTACTTTATGGGGGAAAGATTTATTGTCTTAGTGGCACATTACTGTGTCCATTACTCCAGTGTGCCAAAATTTATCAGCAGGGCCACTGATGTCCAGCCTTGACTCAAACTGATGTGGCTGACTGACACTCCAGTTTGGGTCCATCAGTGGCCTTTAAAGGGTGAAAGGCTGGAACAGGCTCAGCAATTGGTAGAGGAGCAGTTAATGCGTGGGCACATTGTACCTTCTACCGGTCCTTGGAACACACCTATATTTGTTATACCAAAAAAGTCTGGGAAATGGCATTTGTTACAAGATCTTAGGGCAGTGAATGCTGTCATGCAGCCAATGGGGCCTTACAAACCTGGAATTCCAAATCCTTATATGATTCCTGCAGAATGGCCTTTGTATGTGATTGATCTTGAGGATTGCTTTTTTACCATATTGTTGCGTCCTGATGACTGTGCACATTTGGCCTTTTCAGTGCCTTCCACTAACAACCAAAGGCCCATGCAAAGATACCAGTGGGTGGTACTGCCACAAGGCATGATGAACAGCCCCACCATATGTTGGATTGTGGTGGACAGTGCCATTTCTCCCATTAGAGCAGAATTTCCACAAGTAACAATTGATCATTATATGGATTACTGTTAGCTGCTGAACAGCAGGCAGAGCTGTTACAAGCACTGACTCAGCTGAAACACTCTGGCAACCTATGGCTTGCAAATAGCACCTGAAAAAATCTAAGAGGAAGCACCCTGGAAATATTTGGGTTGGCGGCTGTATGCAGGTACAGTTTTCCCTCAACATCTCTGTATTGCTACCTCCATTAATACTTTACATGATCTGTGGAAGTTGTTAGGGACCATCAGTTGGATCAGACCATTATTGGGGATCACTGCAGAGGAATTGTCTCCACTTTTTTCTCTTTTGAAAGATGAGGCTGACTTAATGTCCTCTCGATGCCTCACGGCTGAGGCAAAACAAGCTTTAGACCATGTGGCTGACAAAATTGCATCTTCTCATGTGCATAGGTTGCAGTCTGCTTTGCCCATCTCTCTGTGATTTATAATTCTTTCCAACCGTATGGACAATGGAGAGAAGCAGACATGAATCTCTTTGTCCTGGAATGGGTGTTTCTGTCGCGTGCTTTTACCAGAACTGTGACTACTGCATTGGACATGGTCATCAGTGTGATTTCCTGAGGCAGGTTGAGAATTCAGCAACTGTCAGGAAAGAATCCTGATTGTATTTATTTCCCATTCACTAAGGAGGTCTTTGACACATTGTTACATGAATCGCTGTCATTGCAAGCTGCCCTCGCTGATTATTTAAACATTTCAAAATTTTCTCTCCCACGGCACAAGTTACTTCAGTCTTTGTCAGATTTGCCTTTGCAGCCTGCTGTATTGGCATCTGTGATACCACTGGAAGGTGCCCATACAGTGTTTGTTGATGGCTCAGGGCAATCACACAAGGCTGTGGTGGTTTGGCAACCAGAAACAGGCAAGGATTGACAATCATCTATAGTTAGAGTGGAAGGTTCCACTCAAATGGTAGAACTGTCTGCCGTGTTCCGTGCCTTTTCCCTTTTTCCCTCAGAGCCTTTGAATATTGTTGCAGATTCTTTATATGTGGCGGGTATTGTACGAAGGATAGCTGACTCCTTCCTTAAGGAGGTTCACAATCGCCAGTTGTTTGACAGTTAGCAAAGACCCTGAAGAGCTGCAAACATCCTTATTTTATTATGCATATTCAGTCTCATACTACTCTGCCTGGACCGATAGCAGAGGGCAATCGTGTTGCAGACAGTCTCACTATGGCAATTTCAACCTCTCAAGACTTTGAGTGGGCACGTCTGTCTCATGATTTCTTTCATCAAAATGCTAGTTCCCTAGCCTTTGGCCTTACTGTGGGGCAGGCTAAGGACATTGTACTTGCCTATGCCGATTGTCAACAGCTAACTCCAGTGTCTCTTACTGATGGCAAACTGATGTCACACATTTTCCTGCTTTCGGTCATCAAAAGTATATTCATGTTACAGTAGACACCTGGCAAGAAATTTTCTTTGGCTGGTCTCTCACAGTCACTGGGATCTTCATACGCTACTGCATCCTGTTGTAGTGATACTATTAATACAAATCTGTATGTACTTGTCATTGTATTAACTTGTTACTGTAGGAGGCAAGTGAAGCTCTGCATTAATAAGCAAGTGAAAGGACTGGGACTGGCCAAGCGCCTCCTACCACAGTCAAGGGCAAGACTGGGTTGGCCTCTGTGTTTGCCACTAAGAAGAACCTGAGCTCCACTGTTGGCAGGCATTGAGTGTTGGAGACACATGCCATACCAGACCCTGATGTGAGGGATGGCCTCCTCTGTTATAAGAGGGCCATCCAGGAGGGGAGGGCAGGCTACAAAGCCTGCAGCTGGCATGAGTTACGGAATGGTTGCATCTGGACATCCATTTGATGACTGCAACACACCAAAGCCTAGTTTGTGTCCACCCTCATCTTGTGTGGCTATAGAAAAAACAAAAAGGGGAGATGTGGGAAATAGCCATGGGAAATGAAAAAGGGCCTCCTCTATCTGTGAAGAAGTAGATAAAACAATATGAGACCAGCTAAGAGCCAGGGCTTGTTGGGAACAGCACTGTGAATGTTGACAAAAATCAGAACACTGTTTATCGTGTGTCTGGTGCATGACTGGCTACATCCTGGGAACCCAAGGACAGTGTCTGTGCCATGGAGCAGGTGTGAATGCTGTTTACATTCTTTGAACCCTGGTTGCTTATTTCTCAGTTCCCACTGTAAAAGTTTATAAGGGAGCATTTTTTCTCATAATAAGGGATTTGACTGCTTCTCACCCTGAAGTCCATGTCTCAGCTACCACACCTTTGGTATAGCAGCTGTAGAGACTGAGGACACTGAACAGCTGCATACTTTGCCTGGCCTTTCAGATGACCCTCCTCTAGTTTGGTTGCTGAAGGTTGAAGACCAACAGGTGCCAACTGCCACTTCAATGGTGCATAGACGACAATATTGCACCAACAGAGACTCTGTGATCACTATTCACAAGCTGATCCGGCAACTGGACAGCCAAGGTGTGATCAGCAGGACTCACTCACCCTTCAACAGTCCTATTTGGCCAGTGTGGAAGCCTGATGGCGAGTGGAGGCTGACAGTGGACTATCGTGGCCTGAATGAGGTGACACCAGCACTCAGTGCTGCTGTGCCAGACATGCTAGAACTTCAGTACAAGCTGGAGTCAAAAGCAGCCAGGTGGTCTGCCCCTATGGACATTGCTCATGCCTTTTTCTCTATTCCTCTAGCACCAGAATGCAGGCCACAGTTTGCTTTCACCTGGATGGGTGTCCAGTACACCTGGAATTGACTGCCCCAGGGTGGAAACACAGCTCAACCATTTGCCATGCTGCACTGGAGTAAAAATCAGTAAAAAGGAAAATTTGCTTCATCCTGGCTCAAACCAGGACAAGGGGGAAGCGTTTTGCCTTTGCCTTGCTCCTGGTCACAGGATGAACTAGCCTGATTAGCAAGGGAGTGGACTTTATCTTTGTAGAAGCAGTTGGTTTTGTAGCAGCGCTTGCAGAAGCAGCTGTTTTTGTAGCAGTACAAGTGGTGGTAGCAGCAGCAGTGGTGGTAGCAGCGTCACGGGTGGCAGCAGCAGTGGCAGCAGCATTGCCTCGTAAGTCTATTTGGAACACTTGAGCAGCCTCATCTGCTCGTTGGTTGTGTCGATGTTCCTCAGTGGCTCGACTCAGAGGCACGTGTGCATCTACATGACGCACTTTTACCTCCAGTTTCCCTATCCAAGCTGCAATGTCTTTCCACAGGTCAGCAACCCAGATAGGTTTACCCTTTTGCTGCCAGTTGTTCTGCTGCCACTGTTTTAGCCAACCCCACAAGGCATTTGCTGCCATCCATGAGTCAGTGTAGAGATAGAGTCTCGGCCACCCCTCTCGCTCAGCAATGTCCAAAGCCAGCTGGATGGCTTTTACCTCTGGAAACTGACTTGATTCATCTTCTCCTTCAACTGCTTGTGCAACCAGTCATGTAGGACTCCACACGGCAGCTTTCCATTTCCGGTGGTTCCCTACAAGATGACAGGAGCCATCGGTGTTTCTTAGTCTCTGGTAGGTGATCATATGGTGGAGCTTCTTGTGCTCGTCTCACCACTTCTTGTGGTGGCATTCCAAAGTGTTTGCCTTCTGGCCGGTTTGTAATTGCTTCCACAATATCTGGACGATTAGGTTTCCCTATTCGGGCTCTCTGAGTGATTAAAGCAGTCCATTTACTCCAAGTCACATCAGTGGCATGATGGACAGGAGAAAGGTTATTCTGAAACATGAATCTCAGCACCAGTAGCCTGGGCGCCAGGAAGAGCTGTGCTTCAGTGCCAATCACTTATGAAGCGGCTCTAACTCCTTCATATGCTGCAAGTATCTCCTTCTCAGTTGTTGTGTAGTTGGCCTCGGAACCTCTGTAGCTCTGGCTCCAGAATCCCAAGGGTCGACCTCGAGTTTCTCCTGGTGCCTTCTGCCAGAGGCTCCAGTTGGGACCATTGTGTCCGGCTGCAGTGTAGAGCACGTTCTTGATGTCTGGCCCTGTTCGAACTGGTCCAAGGGCCATTGCCTGCACAATCTCCTTTTTGATCTGCTCAAAAGCTTTCTGTTGGTCAGGACCCCATTTGAAATCATTCTTCTTTCTGGTCACCTCATAGAGAGGTTTCACAATTTCACTGTAACATGGAATATGCATTCTCCAGAAACCAACAGTCCCTAAAAAGGTTTGAGTGTCCTTTTTAGTTGATGGTGGGGCCATAGCTGTTACTTTGTTAATCACATCCATTGGGATCTGGCAACGACCATCTTGCCACTTGATTCCCAGGAACTGGATCTCTCGTGAAGGTCCCTTGACCTTGCTTCTTTTTACAGCAAAACCAGCATCCAGAAGAATTTGGATGATCTTTTTACCTTTCTCAAAAACTTCTTCTGATGTGTCACCCCACACAATGATGTCATCAATGTACTGCAGGTGTTCTGGAGCTCCACCCTTCTCCAGTGCAGCATGGATCAGTCCATGACAAATGGTTGAGCTGTGTTTCCCCCCCTGAGGCAGTCAATTCCAGGTGTACTGGACACCCCTCCAGGTGAAAGCAAACTGTGGCCTGCACTCTGGTGCTAGAGGAATAGAGAAGAATGCATGAGCAATGTCAATAGTGGCAAACCACCTAGCTGCTTTCGACTCCAGCTCATACTGAAGTTCTAGCATGTCCGGTACAGCAGCACTGAGCGGTGGTGTCACCTCATTCAGGCCACGATAGTCCACTGTCAGCCTCCACTCGCCATCAGGCTT
>NW_009952154.1:8207-9726 GCF_000747805.2 Chaetura pelagica | reverse complement strand
GACAACAATGCTCTCGATCCCCTCCCCCTCCCATCCAGGTAGGGGAGGAGAGAGAGAAAAAGAGAGAGACTTGGCTGGATTGAAAACTAAACTACACAGCTTTAATTAAAACACTAATGAATCATACAAGAAAATATATACAATTATATACAGATATACTCAGGTGTGGGCAAAAGCCTCTCGCCTCCCCCCCACCCCAGCAACTCTCACAGCACTTCCCTGAACTGGGAAGAGTCCCGAGGAATCCCAGAGCTGCTGCTGGAAGAGAGCAGAGAGGCTGCTGCTGGAACAGAGCAGAGAGTTATGGGGGTCACGAGAGATCAAGCCTAAGGGTCGACGGTGATGGATGAACAGAGTCCTCCCTGGACGCCGGCCATGGACGGAAGAGAAGGGGAGAAGAAGAAGGAAGGAAGTTGTCTTCTGTGATCTCTGACCTTCCTTTGAGCTTACGTAGATATATGGAATGGAATATCTTTGGCCAATTTTGCTGTCTGTCTAACTCAGCCTCCTACGGGGGGGGGTCACAGATCTCCCCATAGTGTCTGAGCCGGCAGAGTGCAGGTGCAGCCTTGAAGCCTCAGTAGTTAGAAAAACATTCCACTGTCTTATCAGCCTAGCAGAACACACTGTTGCTACTTACAAGAAAGCTTACTGAAGGAAAAAAAAATCAGTAAAAAGAAAAATTGGCTTCATCCTGGCTCAAACCAGGACAAATAGCATCATAGAAATTTTTGATTAGTGCATAATTTCATCATAAAATTGATACTACGGTAGACTCTTTCCGAACAGCATGGCTTGTATGAACCTGGGACTGTGATATGTAGTGCAAGCTCACTCACCTCATTGTCCTGATTATTAATTTCATCAAGATTTGACTGCTGCTAGAAGCAATGATATAATCATTGTGTTACTGAGTTGATGAAATTTTGATTATTTAAAAGGCCTGGGCCTGGTTGGACCTGACCAAGACACCTTACTTGATTTCATACTCATTGGGACGCTCTGATCCTGAGCTTGCAAGAAGTGGTCCTTGAATCTTGAGCCCCTTTACCATCTAGCACCCTGTCCCATGGGACTTCCCTTAACAATTGATTGAGGAGGCCAAAGTTTGCCCTGCGGAAGTCCAGGGTTCTGGTCTTGCTGGGTATTCTGTTCCTCCCACACAGGATCCTGAACTCCACCATCTCATGATCACTGCAGCCAAGTCTTCCATTGACCATCACTGCTTCAACAAGACCCTCCTTGTTGGTGAGTACAAGATCCAGCAGCGCTCCTCTCCTAGTTGGCTTGTCCACCATTTGCATTAAGAAGTTATCATCAATGCACTGGAGGAACCTCCTAGACTGTGAAAGGCTGGCTGTGTAAGTCTTCCAGCAGATATCGGGGTAGTTAAAATCCCCCATGAGGACCAAGGCCTGTAGTTGTGAGGCTGCTTTCAGCTGCCTATAGAAAGCCTCATCAACTCCCTTGTCCTGATCAGGGGGTCTGTAATAGACCCCCACAACTGTATCACCCATGC
>NW_009952154.1:1236-8096 GCF_000747805.2 Chaetura pelagica | reverse complement strand
ATTGCCACCAGATCATAACCTTTAGACCACACACAGACCTCTAACTCCTCCTGTTTATTCCCCATGTTGCAAGCATTGGTGTACAGGCATTTCAGGAAGCAAGCAGAGCACACTGGTGGGACCCCTGGGAGGCAAGAGGCCATGTGGTCAGGGCCTAAACATCTATCCCTTCTCTTCAATGACTGAAAATCCTCCCTAGACCACCTTGCTTCAGGCCCTAGTATGTTGCTCTTGGGCTCGTCCCTAACAGACTCAGTTGTTTCCCCTTCCCCCTTCACATCTAGCTTAAAGCTCTCTCAATGAGCCCTGCTAACTTCTGCCCCAAAAGCCTTTTCCCCCTCTGGGACAAATGCATCCCACCTGCCACCATCAGGCCAGGTGTCTCATATAGCAGCCCATGATCAAAAAACCCAAAGCCCTGCCTTTGGCACCAGTCTCTTAGCCATTCATTGATCTATAAACTCTTCCTGTTTACCTCTTCACCCATTCTTGCAGGAGGTATGGAGGCAAACACTACTTGCGCTCCAGACCCCCTAAGCAGCCGTCCCAGGGCCCTGAAGTCACTCTTCATTGCCATTGCACTTCTTGTAATAATTTTGTCACTGCCAACCTGAAAAACCAGCAGTGGGTAGTAATCTGAGGGCTTTACAAGATCAGAAAGTTTCCTTTTAATATCTCTAATCCGAGCCCCAGGGAGGCAGCAGACTTCCCTGTGGGATGGGTCCGGTTGACAGATGGGCCCTTCTGTTCCCCTCAGAAGGGAGTCACCCACCACAATTACTTTCCTTTTCTTCTTAATTGAAGAAGTCCTAAGGTATCGGGGTGACTGACAAGCCCTAGGTGATTCACTAGATAAATCTACCCCTCCAACTTAATTTACCTGTCCCTGAAGTTCCAAGGCCTCATACCTATTGATCAAGGGCAATTGGGAGGGTGAAGGGGGTTGGGAGGGTTTTTGTTTGTCTCTCCAAGGACGGATCTCCCTCCATTCCTCCATGTTTCTAAAGTCCTCTCCTTCTGTCTGATGACAGGAGGGGAGGGGATCCATCACTTCCTCAACCTCTTCCATCTGCCCTTGCCTCAGGGTGTAGCTCCACCAATCTATTTCACTTTTGCATTCTCTAATAGTTCTTAGCCTTTCTACCTCCCCCATCAGTTTAACCACCTGCCTGAGCAGATAATTTATTTGCTTGCACCGCACACACACGGTGTCACTGGCTCCCTCTGGTACCAGTGCCAGGCTCAGACATTCGCTGCAGCCAGAGACCTGCACGGCTGCATGTCTGCTCGGAAGCTCCGTCACCGTTTGACTAAGGTTTGACAACAATGCTCTCGATCCCCTCCCCCTCCCACCCAGGAAGAGAGAAAAAGAGAGAGACTTGGCTAGATTGAAAACTAAACTACACAGCTTTAATTAGGATACTAATGGGTGACATGAGAGAATATATATGATTATACAAAGGTGTGGGCAAAAGCCTCTCGCCTCCCCGCACCCCCAGGTCGGGCTTCCTTCCCTCCTTCCCTCCTCCCTTTGGTCCTTAATCCTCTTACTTAAAAGCACCAGGACCTTTTGCATTGCCTCCCTAAAGGACACTTTCTCGCTATATACATATTTATATCCCTGGTAGCCATTTACATTTGCATTGTCCCTAAACATCATCCCTCAGTTTGCATTAACCCTTAATAAACTGATTAGTTTGTGGAGCAAACCTTGGTTTTAGAGGCAATTTCTGAGCATGGTGGGGGGCTGCATTCTAACTACCACCCTGAAATACGGTCCCGCGGTGGCCGTTCCTCTGTGAGAGGCAAGTGCCACATGTGACCCTTGGTCTTATACAAAAACCCCTCCACATTGGGAGGGGCAGTCGCAAAAGCACCTGACAGCCAGTAGCCCCCCAGTACCGGCTTGAGACAAGGTGTATCAAGCGTATGGTGCCAAAAGATGAAATAAGACTGGAATTAGATGCAGCTCCTTCACAAAGAGGACAGGAACACCATAGACAGGGACAGTGGCGTGAAAGGGATAATGAATCGGTCGAAATGGTGGAGCCAGAGAATAATGGAATGAGGGATGAGGAAGAAGGACCTTTGAGGTGCATACCCCTGTATCTCGGAGAACTAGGCAGCAAACACAGATGATAGCCCTTTTGAGACAAGGAGTCGGTCCAGAGGGACCTGTGTATGTGAAAGTACCTTTTTCAATTGCGGATTTGGTGGCTTGGAAACAGGCTGCAGGACCTTATAGGGAAAATCCTGAGAAGGTTGGCAGGATACTAGGCACCGTTATTAGAACACAGGATCCAGACTGGAACGATATGTGAGTGATAGCGGATTATTTGATGGATGGGACAGAGAAGTAAATGGCATTGAGGGCTGCTAAGACACAGGCAGAAACGGCCGTGCTGAACGGGACAGCAAGTGGGACTTTAGAGCAGAATTTTCCTTCTGGAGATCTGGAGTTGGATCCAAATCGTGTGGAGCACAGGCAGAGACTGAACTGGTATTGGAACTGGGTTTTGTATGAAGTGAAACATGCGATACCTAAGGCTGTAAATTGGTCAAAGCTGTATGAAGTGAGACAGGATAAGAATGAATCTCCTTTTGTGTTTCTAGAAAGATTAAAGGAAGTGACCAGAAAATACACTAATTTAGAAGTGGATACAGATACAGCACAAGTGTAGCTGGCCTTAATCTTTATGGACAATCTGCACCAGACATAAGGAAAAAGCTTCAGAAACTAAAAGGAGAAGATTAAAAAAAATCTGAATAAGATGTTAGAGGTGTCATGGAAAGTATATAATAACTGAGAGAAGGAAGGAGAACTAGGGAAAACAGGCTGCTGGCAGTGGCAACAGGAACACCTGTGAGAGGTAGAGGACGTGGGGGAAGAAGGGGGGCCATAGGGAGAGGTGGAAACCAGAACTTCAATGCTCCCTTGGGAATAAATCAATGTGCTTACCGTAAAGGAGAAGGACATTGCAAGAGTGCCCAAAATGGAGGGGAGGTAAGCAAGAGACAGCAAGATTGATGTTAGATGAATGAAGGGAACTGGAGGGGAACCCAGCTGAACCTCTGGTTGTAATTAAGGTGGGAGAAAAAGAGGTTAAGTTTTTAGTCAACACCGGAGCAACATTCTGTACCCTCATCCAGGTCGTTGATGAAGATGTTGAACAACACCGGTCCCAGTTCTGACCCCTGAGGGACTCCACTAGTCACACACCTCCAACTAGATTCTGCCCCATTTACCATGTTAACTGCTCTTGATGACCCCCATGTCCTTGATATGCCTAGAGATAGTGACAAGGACATGTTGTTTCATCACCTTTCCAGGAATGGAGGTGAGGCTGACTGGTCTATAGTTACCTGGGTCTTCCTTCTTGCTCTTCTTGTAGACTGGTGTGACATTTGCTATCCTCCAGTCCTCAGGCACCTCTCCTGTTACCCATGACTTACCGAAGATGATGGAGAGTGGCCTAGCAATGACCTCCGCCAGCTCCCTCAGCACCCTTGGATGCATTCCATCCAGACCCATCGATTTATGAATGTCCAGATTACTCAACTGATCCCTAACCCAATCCTCATCTACCATGGCAAACTCCTCCTTTATCTTGATGACTTCTGGGGCTATATGAATCTGGGACTCATGGGGAAATCCTGCAGGAGTAAATACAGTTTGTTTGAAACAGTGATAATTGTTTTAAGGTTGTGGTATGGGTACAACTACTTCCACTGAGAATTCCCGACTCTCCTCTTGGATGCATCCTTAAAAATTGGAAAATATTTGGGAATGTTCTAATGACAAAAGAGAAAATGATAATGTATTGTAATTGTTGGCCATTAAATGGAACTTTGAATTATTACATTATATTCCAATTGAAGATGTTTTGTAGTAGTATGGGTGAGTGGGGTGAGGTGCTGTATGTGGATGCATTTTGATTTCATACGGAAGGCCAGAGATTCAAAAGAGGTATGGTATTAAGGAGGATTATATTTTGTATGCAAGATCGAGAACTAGTAAGAAAGGTTGTTGTAAGATTGTGAAAGGGGATGAGGATGTAGATGTGCGGTTGTTGGTGCCCTCAGTCTCCCTGAAAATGCACCACCTGAATATGAGAGGAGTGAAAGGGGGGGCGAGTGGGCGATCAGAGGATACAGACTGTAGCCCAGTGGCCAGGGGAACGAGGGGACAGGGTCTTGCTGTTCAGGCTCTCTTAAGACAAGCAGTTGGGGTGGAGAGACAGCTTGTTTATGTGTGTGTCCCTTTTACAGCACTGGACCTGTTAAATTGGCAACATTGGTCGTATCGGGCTAATCTGGAGAGGATGTACAGGCTACTCAAAACAATCATGATGAGACATAACTCCACCTGGGGGGATACCCAAGCACTTGAGAACCTCCTCACTACTGAGGAAAAGCCCAATATCCACAAGATTATGTTAATCGGGTTATGCCCAGGGAGAACCCAGACTCTGGGAGGGACCTGGATGGACGTGGGTGATGTCAGCCCTTAGTCTTGTGCGGGGTTCAGCATGGAATTAGTAAACAGAAAAAACTTGTCAAAATTATACGAGGGTAGACAGGGGTCTGATGAGGAACCCTTGGTGTTTTATGAGAGGCTGTGCGAGACTGCTAGAAAGTGGACTGATTTGGATCCAGAGGAGGAAATGGAAAGATGTTTATGTTGCCATCCGAGTTCAACCCGGGTTAGAAAACTTGAGTTGAATCACGGATTGCCCCTTCTCTTCCCCTTGATTAGAGGAAGAATAGCCCCAAATTGGCTGGTTTTACTTTCCCAGTGGGTTCGTCCCTAACTTGGGACCAGCTGGCTATACCGCGTATGTCTCTAGAGCACAAAACTCTGCCCAGATGTGCAGGAGGAGGGGGCACTGGAAACAAAACAGGAGCAAGAAAGGTAGGGAACAGGAAAATTTGGAAACTGATGTGAATTTGATGGTGGTGGAGGAATCTGACTCGGACTGCAGGGGACCAGAGGAAATTATTAATATTTCCTCAGCTGATCCTCTGGTTCCAATTAAGCTGGGGGGCGAAATTATAGGGTTTTTTTTATTAGATATCAGAGCCACACATTCAGTAGTTACTAGTTGTAAGGGACCTTTAAGTAAAATTACAGTAGCGATTGTTGGGGCAACTGGAGAGCGAGTTTTAAAGCCATGCCTGAAACCAATGGACTGCACAATTGGAAATAAGAAGTTAACTCATTAATTTCTCTATATGCCAGAATGTCCCCCTGCCATTATTAGGACTTGATTTGTTGTGCAAATCAAATGCTCAAGTAACCTTTTCTGAAAACTCTGTGCAGTTACATATTCCACAGGAGATGGCATGGAAGCCCCAGATTTGCCTGCTACCAGAGGCACCTTCTACTGAGGAACCTGAAGACAACATTCCAGGCACAGTGATAGATGTGTTGATTCCTCTGGTCTGGGCTTCGGAAGAACCAGGTACAGCAAAGAATGTGACACCTGTTAAGATAGAGTTAACACCTGGAGCTCGTCTGGTAAGAAAGAAACAGTATCCCATAAAATTGGAAGCCCAAAAAGGGTTGGAACCATTAATTAACACCTTTTAAAAATACAGACTGTTAAGGGAATGCCAATCTGAATTTAATTCCTATATTACCTGGTGAAACACTCCTCCCCTTTTACCTGCTCCTGTCTGAGACATCGAGAGTTTCTTCAAGCAACGTTAGAGACCGAAATTGAGGAAGCAGATTATTCTAAATCAGGTGATGGAGCAGGCTCAGCTCAAGCAGACGACAAGGATGACCTTGTACAGCCTTTCTCTATGAAGGAACTGTGCCTCATGAGAAAGGACTTCACCCGCAATGACGGTGAGGGAAGTCTTCCTTTGGTTGCTCCGATGCTTTGATAGTGGGGCTGAAACCTACAACGTGGATAAGAGAGAAGCCAAGCAGTTGGGATCACTGGCCAGAGATGCTGGTATTGATAGAGCACTTGGTAGTAAGATGAGAACTACCACCCTGTGAGACAGACTTCTTTCAGCTGTGAGAGAGAGATACCCCCACAAGGGGTATCTCAAATGGCGACATCGAATGGCACCGAAGCAGAACACCCACTCTTGAGAGAGCCATCACATACTTGAGAGAAATAGCTGTGCGAGAGGTGATCTGTGATAAAGATGGACTTACAAATCCTGATGACATTCTGTGGGACACACAAATGTTCCGGAGGTTTGTGCCAGCGGCACATGCCCATTTATTCTCCTTCATGGGATGCACTGATGACAACGCAAGACCAACTGTGAGCGAAGTGGCTTTCAGAGCATGACAGTATGGAGCCATGATCTCTGATTCCCATCAGTTCCACACCTCAGCCATTGAACAAATGACTGACAGGAAGAATAAGATGCTGAACAGATGGGGAGGTAAACCCCAGTATCTCCCTAGAGACAATTGGTCACGTGTTGTAGCCATTAAGAGTCGTCTTGCTACGAGACAGCAGTAAGAGAGATGGGACCCACTTTGATGCCACAGAATCACAGAATGTCCCTGGCTGGAAGAGACCTCCAAGATCATCCAGTCCAGCCCTAGACCTAACAGCGCAAGCTCACCACTAGACCATGTCCCTAAGCACCAGGTCCACATGCCGTTCAAATGCATCCAGAGATGGTGACTCCACCACCTCCCTGGCCAATGCCTGACAACCCTTTTGGTGAAAAAATGCTTCTTAATATCTAACCTAAACCTCCCCTGGCGGCACTTGCATCCATTCCCTCTGGTCCTATCACATGTCACCAGGGAGAAGAGACTGTCCCCCTCATCACTTCAACCTCCTTTCAGGTAGTTGTAAAGAGCAATGAGGTCTCCCCTCAGCCTCCTC
>NW_009952154.1:0-1002 GCF_000747805.2 Chaetura pelagica | reverse complement strand
CTCATACAAGCCAGGATGCCATTGGCCTTCTTAGCCACCTGCACACACTGCTGGCTCATATCTAGTCGACTGTCAATCAATACCCCCAGGTCCTTTTCCAACCTGCTGCTTTCCAACCACACATCCCCAAGTCTGTAGCTAACCATGGGGTTATTATGACTCAAGTGTAGGACCCGACACTTAGCCTTGTTGAACTCCATACAATTAACCTTGGTCCACTGATCTAACCTGCCTAGGTCCTGCTGTAGAGCTTTCCTACCCTCCAGCAGATCAACACACCCACGTAGCTTGGTGTCGCCTGCAAACTTACTGAGGGAGCACTCAATCCCCTCATCCAGATCATTAATAAAGATATTAAAGAGAACAGGCCCCAGTACTGAACCCCAGGGAACACCACTTGTGACCGGATGCCAGCCAGATTTAACTCTGTTAACTACCACCCTTTGGGCCCAGCCATCTGTTTTAGAGTGGGATCAGGGATTCCTTGCATGGCTCAAGTGGGGAAACACAGGCACACAAAAATAAGCAAAGCATATGCAATTTATTAAGTTACTAATTCCTAGCAAAATGCAGTACCACACATTACAGTTTATACATACCGACCTGACAGAGATGAAGGCCCACAGTCCCAGGTGTAGCATTGTGTGGTGCAAGAGGCAGTTGCCAGGTGCAGCGCTTTATGTGGGCGTCCCCACAGAGGCAACAGTGACCTTAGCAGTGCACTAGCCCCCTGCCCTCAGGAAAAATCCCAGGTTTGTACCCTTAGCAGGGGGGACAGAGTCCCAGCACAGAGGGCCAGCCTGTCTTACAAGTCATCCTGCCCAGGTTACATCACACGAGACAAACACACATGCACAATCAATTGTGTCTGGGGTCCATGATGCCCCCCCCCAAGGTGTTACTTCATCTATCTTCTTCTACCTCCCTTGTCCTTTGGCTGCCCTTTCTGTGCAGTTGCTGTCCATGCTCTAATCATGGAAACTGAACAAACCACAGCTGTGG